>NC_090646.1:22582282-22854782 GCF_040937935.1 Hyperolius riggenbachi | reverse complement strand
TTGAGTGAAATAAGTTTTTGAACCCTCTAACAATAAAAGACTTAATACTTAGTGGAAAAACCCTTGTTTGCAAGCACAGAGGTCAAACGTTTCTTGTAATTGATGACCAAGTTTGCACACATTTTAGGAGGAATGTTGGTCCACTCCTCTTTGCAGATCATCTCTAAATCCCTAAGGTTTCGAGGCTGTCTCTGTGCAACTCTGAGCTTGAGCTCCCTCCATAGGTTTTCTATTGGATTAAGGTCCGGAGACTGACTAGGCCACTCCATGACCTTAATGTGCTTCTTCTTGAGCCACTCCTTTGTTGCCTTTGCTGTATGTTTTGGGTCATTGTCGTGCTGAAACACCCATCCACGACCCATTTTCAGTTTCCTGGCAGAGGGAAGGAGGTTGTCGTTCAGGATTTCACGATACATGGCTCCGTCCATTTTCCCATTAATGCGATTCAGTTGTTCTGTGCCCTTAGCAGAAAAACACCCCCAAAGCAAAATGTTTCCACCCCCATGCTTGACGGTGGGGACGGTGTTTTGGGGGTCATAGGCAGCATTTTTCTTCCTCCAAACACAGCGAGTTGAGTTAATGCCAAAGAGCTCTATTTTGGTCTCATCAGACCACAGCACCTTCTCCCAGTCACTCACAGAATCATTCAGGTGTTCATTGGCAAACTTCAGACGGGCCTGCACATGTGCCTTCTTGAGCAGGGGGACCTTGCGAGCCCTGCAGGATTTTAATCCATTGCAGTGTAATGTGTTTCCAATGGTTTTCTTGGTGACTGTGGTCCCTGCTAATTTGAGGTCATTCACTAACTCCTCCCGTGTAGTTCTAGGATGCTTTTTTACCTTTCTCAGAACCATTGACACCCCAGGAGGTGAGATCTTGCGTGGAGCCCCAGAGCGAGGTCGATTGATGGTCATTTTGTGTTCCTTCCATTTTCGAACAATCGCACCAACAGTTGTCACCTTCTCTCCCAGCTTCTTGCTAATGGTTTTGTAGCCTATTCCAGCCTTGTGCAGGTCTACAATTTTGTCTCTGACATCCTTGGACAGCTCTTTGGTCTTTCCCATGTTGGAGAGTTTGGAGTCTGCTTGATTGATTGATTCTGTGGACAGGTGTCTTTTATACAGGTGACTAGTTAAGACCGGTGTCCTTAATGAGGGTGACTAATTGAGTAGAAGTGTCTAACCACTCTGTGGGAGCCAGAACTCTTAATGGTTGGTAGGGGTTCAAAAACTTATTTCATTCAATGAAATGCAAATCAGTTGCTATCTTTTATTTAAGGTTATTTTTTCGATTTTCCTTTTGATGTGCTACCTGCCACTGTTAAAATAAACCTACCATTGAAATTATACTGTTCTGAGACTTTTCATTTCTTTGTCATTGGACAAACTTACAAAATCAGTGATGGGTCAAATAATTATTTCCTCCACTGTGTGTGTATGTATGTATATATATATATATATATATATGTATATATATATATATATATATATATATATATATATATATATATATATATATATATATATATATATATATATATATACTGTACAGCGCTGCGTAATATGTCGGCGCTATATAAATAATAAATAGTAATAATTAAAAAAAAGCCTACAGAGGCAATGCAGAGCCCCTCTGGAACTAAATACACACCCTGAATGCAAAGCAGATGCAAATTGTGTACTAATTCTAATCTAGTGGGGAAGTCCTATTAGGTTATAATTTGTGCACATATTATCACTGAAGCTAACACCCCCCTTTGCCTGTAGTGAAAGCCAGGTGTGTATTTTAGTCCAGTAATTATTGGAGCTCTGCATCTCATGGCAGATAAATCATTCAGGTATAGATTCACCCCACACTGAAGCTGTCTCGTCGTCGTCCCCTCCCCCTTTTGTGCCTGCAATGAGTGTTGGTGTGTACTTTAGTCCAGTAGTTATTGGAGCTTTGCACATCTATGCACAAAAAAAATCATTCAGGTATGAGTTTTGAAAGCGCTGCCATTCCTCCTGCTGTATGAATTGTATGTAAGTATACTAGTGGCCAGCTGCATGCACTGTTTCAAAATTACTTCAAAAAGATTTAGATTAGAATTAGCACACAGTTTGCATCTGCTTTGCATTCAGGGCGTGTGTTTAGTTCCAGAGGCGCCAGCAGAATAAAAATTAGTAGTCTATTAAAACCAAATAAAAAAATTGGGGGACCGGGGTGGATCCGTCTCCCCAATATATGTGACACAACCACCATATATGGTATCCAGAAAAATATATATTTAATGAGTACCTATCTGCACAACCTCGGAGTTGCTCCTGCTCTTGAATTTGCCTGAGGAAGCAGGCTTGGGACCCGCGAAACGCGTTGCATAATTTTATGTGGAGTACTGATTAAAAGTAAATTTTTCTGGATACCATATATGGTGGTTGTGAGAATATATATATATATTTTATTCCACCCTAGTCCCCCAATTTTTTTTTTTTTTTTATTTGGTTTTAATAGACTACTAATTTTTACTTTCAGCTTTGTCTCATGTGAGCTTGTAGAACTGTTATTCCATTGGGGTTCCTAATAGACAGTGATGTAAGGGTGTCCATGTTTTGGAAAAAGAGCAACAAGGGAACCTGCTCTATATGGTGCGATTCTAGGAAGTCCATATTCCAAACAAAGTCCTGACTCTGGCAGAGTAAACGGTCAGAATTTCGCCTTACAACTGGCTGAAAATTGAACGTATTAAGACCCAATGCAATCAGAAAAATATTTTCGGTCTCACGTAGGGTTGTGTTGTATGGTGTCTTTTCTTGACCCTTTTTCACAACTGTTATTTTATGTATATACTAGCTGATGACCCGGCATTGCCCGGGTATGTATTTGGCCGGTTTTGGCTCCACCCACTTTTCCTAACCCTAACACACAATTACTGAGTTTGTGAGCTTTGCGGTCTTTGGCATCAATAATTTGCATTGAAATGAAACAAATCTGATTGGCTGTTTGTGGCTCCACCCCCTTTGTGAAATTGAACCCGTCACCCAATAATCAACTGTACCAGGTTTGAGGCTTGTGCCATTAACAGTGCAAGAATGGCAGCAATGTAAATATTCCCCTTGAAAATAAATAGGTGAATTATGATTGGCTGTTATAGACTCCACCCACTTTTCTGAGTATTAATCCCAGTCACCCAGTAACCAACTGTGCAAAGTTTGAGAACCCTACCATTAAAGGAGAACTGTAGTGAGAGGTATATGGAGGCTGCCATATTTATTTCCTTTTAAGCAATACCAGTTGCCTGGCTATTCAGCTAATCCTCTGCCTCTAATACTTTCAGCCATAGGCCCTGAACAAGCATGCAGCAAATCCGGTGTTTCTGACAAATTTAGACAGATATGACAAGATTAGCTGCATGCTGGTTTCTGGTGTGATTCAGACACTTCTTTAGGCAAATAGACCATCAGGGCTGCCAGGCAACTGGTATTGCTTAAAAGGAAATAAATATGGCAGCCTCCATATCCCTCTCACTACAGTTCTCCTTTAACAGTGTAAGAATGGCTGCAGTTTACATTAGCCCAGTGAAATTTGTATTTGTCTCCGCCATCTTTTTGGTTATGGGAATAAAAAGTATCCTATACTTTATTCCAGGTAATGTACTATGTGTGTGCCAAATTTCATTCAAATCCATTCATCCATTTTTGCGTGATCGAGTAACAAACATCCAAACATCCGAAGTTTCCCATTTATAATATTAGTAGGATTCCTGTTGGGTATATTTGTCTGGTTTCCTAGTCTTCTATGTGAAGAGGAGGATGTGGGTGAAATGCTCAGTAATGTGGCTGACAGCTGGAAATCCCGTGGCCTGGGATGCACTACAGATCACAGGCGCTTGGTGTTTTCTTTTTGCTAGCATTTTTTTATTTTTTTTATTTTTTTTTATAAAGCTTTCTTTCTTTCTTCAGTGATTTTCGGCAATTTTTTTTTTCTTTTCTTTTTTTTAAACAAATAGTTGATTTGCAGTTTGGCTGTTCTGAGGGGTTACGCAATTTTTTATCTTTCCTAGCAGAGAAGAAGTTCTGAGTTCAGGTCCGCTTTAAAAGCTGTGTTTACAATTTATATGAAGCTTTACTTGCTCATTTATAAACCTTGTTTCTGGTTTTATCCAGTTTAGGAGAGAAACAATTGATTTCTGTTACTTTGTGTCTCTTAGGCCCAGTATATACAGTTATTGCACTCCTCCCAGCTGCTAATGCTTAATACCAACACATACATTGATCATGGTGTACCCAGAATCCTTTGCTGCAGGCAGCAGCCTCCATGTATTTGCAATGTTTGCAGTGCTGCATGTGCTCTGAAGTAACCCTGGACTTCTCTTCTCCTCTAGAATGACTCGGTTGTGGCCGGCGGTGGAGCCATTGAGATGGAGCTGTCCAAGTACCTGCGAGATTACTCCAGGACCATCCCCGGCAAGCAGCAGCTCCTCATCGGCTCCTACGCCAAAGCCTTGGAGATCATCCCTCGCCAGCTCTGCGACAACGCCGGCTTCGATGCCACCAATATCCTGAACAAGCTGAGGGCCAAACATGCCCAGGTGGGTGCGGCATCCCGTCACATGACTGCTATACAGGGAACAGCACTGGAAGCCATAGATACCAAACCTTCTTCCCATATCAGCCCATTTATATGTCTTACGTTAATTCCTTATTCCTAAATAATATTTGACCCAAAAGTAAGAGAGAATACATGCCAGACTGAATTTCTCAGAATCCCTGTATTAAAGAGAACCCGAGGTGGGTTTTAAGAATGCTATTAGGACACAGAGGCTGGTTGTTCATACGATCACTAGCCTCTGTTACTGTACCGTGGCTGCAGTGCAAGGATTGTACGATGGGCGGTGGCTGCAGTGCAGGGATTGTGCGGTGGCTGCAGTGCAGGGATTGTGCGGTGGCTGCAGTGCAGGGATTGTGCGGTGGCTGCAGTGCAGGGATTGTGCGGTGGCTGCAGTGCAGGGATTGGGCGGTGGCTGCAGTGCAGGGATTGGGCGGTGACTGCAGTTGCAGGGATTGTGTGGTGGCTGCAGTGCAGGGATTGTACGGTGGGCAGTGGCTATAGTTGCAGGGATTGTACGGTGGGCAGTGGCTATAGTTGCCGGGATTGTACGGTGGGCAGTGGCTATAGTTGCAGGGTTGTACCGTGGGCGATGGCTGCGGTTGCAGGGATTGTACCATGGGCAATGGCTGCGGTTGCAGGGATTGTACCGTGGGCAGTGACTGCAGTTGAAGGGGTTGTACCGTGTGCAGTGGCTGCGGTTGCAGGGATTGTACCGTGGGTAGTGGCTGCAGTTTCAGGGATTGTACCGTGGGTAGTGGCTGCAGTTTCAGGGATTGTACCGTGGGCAGTGGCTGCAGTTTCAGGGATTGTACCGTGGGCAGTGGCTGCAGTTTCAGGGGTTGGGCAGTGGCTGCAGTTTCAGGGGTTGGGCAGTGGCTGCAGTTTCAGGGGTTGGGCAGTGGCTGCAGTTTCAGGGGTTGGGCAGTGGCTGCAGTTTCAGGGGTTGGGCAGTGGCTGCAGTTTCAGGGGTTGGGCAGAGGCTGCAGAGCAGGGGTTGGGCAGAGGCTGCAGAGCAGGGGTTGGGCAGAGGCTGCAGAGCAGGGGTTGGGCAGAGGCTGCAGAGCAGGGGTTGGGCAGAGGCTGCAGAGCAGGGGTTGGGCAGAGGCTGCAGTGCAGGGGTTGGGCAGAGGCTGCAGTGCAGGGGTTGGGCAGAGGCTGCAGAGCAGGGGTTGGGCAGAGGCTGCAGAGCAGGGGTTGGGCAGAGGCTGCAGAGCAGGGGTTGGGCAGAGGCTGCAGAGCAGGGGTTGGGCAGAGGCTGCAGAGCAGGGGTTGGGCAGAGGGAATTGGCTGACAGTCTGGTTGTGTGCCTCTTTCTGCCATTTCTCATGTTCCCGGGACATTGTCTTTCTCTAGGGCGGCGTGTGGTACGGAGTGGATGTGAACAATGAAGACATTGCAGATAACTTTGATGCCTGCGTGTGGGAGCCGGCCATCGTGAGGGTCAACGCTCTGACAGCAGCCTCTGAAGCCGCCTGCCTCATCCTGTCTGTAGATGAGACCATCAAGAACCCCCGCTCCACGGTAGACGCAGCTCCAGGTGCTGGGCGGGGCCGAGGGAGACCCCACCAGCATTAAGGAAGCGGGAGCCCCGCCACATGGAAGCATCACTTCCCGTTCTGATGTATGAGAGCCTGCGGGGGGTGACTCACTGTCTGACCGGTCTTGTAGCCATCTCATGTATACTGTACCAGCTAGAGACTGCTGGCTGTGCCCTGTACCTCTAGAGCCTGTGCTTCTGGCAGCAGTGATGTCACTCACTCAGCACTGCAGCGCCCCCTTCAGGATGATCAGAGTCACGGCAGCCTCATAGTGTTGCGGCAGACAACTCTGACCGTCGTTCTTCCTCCTCTGTATTTTTCAGAACAAGCAATCCCCAGGTTTTGTTACTGTATTTATTTTCTCGCAGCAACCATTAAATGCACTTCACTAATGACCTGTGTGTCTGTTCTTCTGCTGCCGGTAATGTCTGATGGTCGTCCACATATCTAGGGCTGGTATAATAAAACCACACAAATCGGCTTTCAGCTCACTGAGGTTCCGTGCTGGTGGAAACGGGACGAATCCGCAGAGCAAGCAAATCGTGCTGGGAAACTGCCATAGGAATTAATGGTGCTGCCGGTGATTCAGCCGACATTGGCAGCAGTTTTCGTGTGGGAGGCAGGGAATCCTATAGTCTAGCATGGCACGGCTTGTGGGATTCATCTGCGTACCCGCAGACCATGAAGTGCCGCCCCGCGTCCTGCAGCCGCTAGTGGAAACGGGGCCTTAGGCCTATTTCACACTGAAATCTGAACTGCAAACCGCAACATGATGCAGCAAGTGTGAAATGGGCCTCACTTTCTTGCTTTCCTGAATAGTGTCATTAGTTTTCCTCTGCTCTATTTCCACCCTTCTATAACCTCCTGAATGGCTGTCAGTTACTGCCAGCTCCAGGCTGGAGACACCAAACATCTCACTTGTGTTACCTCCAGGGCTGTGGAGTCAGAGCAATTTTGGGTACCCAGAGTCGGTGATTTCATAAACTGAGGAGTCAGATAATTTTGTACAAAATACACAGGCTTGGTAAGTATTAGACTAAGGAGTCGAAGTCGAGGAGTCGGAGACATTTTGGGTACCTGGAGTTGGAGTCGTGGTTTCATAAACTGAGGAGTCTGAGTCGGAAGATCTTTGTACCAACTCCACAGTCCTGGTTACCGAATGCTCTAATCTTTCTGAAGGGTTTACCTCACTAATCAGTAATTTTAGTGTTCCATGTGGTAACAGCCTTTGTGAACTGAAGTTTCCCAACATTTTCTGTAAAATGTAATTTTTTTGCCCTACCACATGCAGCACTACTTTGTGAATAGAGGCCATTGAAGTGAAAATATCTGCTTCTTAAAAGGAGTCTGAAGCGAAAATAATAATAAAAAAAACTTGCCTAAGGAGAGGGAAAGCTCTGGGTTCAGTAGAGCCTTCCCGCTCCTCTCACGGTCCACTCCATTAAGCGTTGGCTATCCTGTTTGAGTCCTCCACCACATGAGGGTTCGGAAGTCTTCAGGAGCCCAAGTGCTCCCGAAGATGACAAGCTCTGTACTGTGCATTGCGCGAAAGCGCACTCGCACACGTGCAGAACAGAGCGGACTGTCTTCAGGAGCACTTGGGCTCCCGAAGCCGAGAGCAGTCTCCGGTCCATTGGTCAAAAACTGCTAATGGGGGAGCCAGCGCTGGAATGAGGGGACTAGGAGAGGAACATGAAGGCTCTATGCAGAGTTCCCCAACCCTGTCCTCAAGGCCCACCAACAGTACATGTCTTGCAAAAAACCACACACAATCACAGGTGGGGTAATTAGTGTCTCAGCAGAGCTGATTAACTACCTCTGGATTTCTACAAAACATGCACTGTTGGTGGGCCTTGAGGGCAGGGTTGGGTAACACTGCATAGGACCCAGAGACTTAAGTACTGGTATCTGGGTTTTGTTTCTCTCCCCCCCCCCCCCCACCCTTTTCAGACTCTTTAACCACTTAAGTACAAGTGTTCTCTGCCCCCTTAAAGTGTAACTGTCGGGCATAAAATAAAAAATCAATTATTTATTTTTATCTGGTAAACAAGTAATGAGGATGCTAATCAGGCAATCCAAAAGTTAAAATCTCTATTTTTCTTGTTTATAAATGATCATTCCCCAGTTTACCTGACTCTAATTTGGTACGTTGCCGCAAAAAGGAAGTTGCAGGGCATGCTAGGTTGTCGTTTTTTCCTTCTGTACATTAGAGAAGTCTGAGGGGAAAAAAAGAAGCAAAAAAAGACAACCCAGCATGCCCTGCAACTTCCTTTGTGCGGCAACGTACCAAATAAGGCCCTGTTCACACTTGCGTTTTGGCAAGTAAACGGTCCTGATCAGAACCGTACGGTTCTGATCCGGATCCTGTCCGTTTGTATCAGGCATGCATCAGGCTGCCATCCGGATCCGTGGGCAAAAAATAGTTAAATTTAAATAAAAAAAAGTTGGGGTCAGCAGAAGGTGCACCTGTAGAATCAGGTTCCTCCGCTGTAGGCCTCACCTCCACCTCCGACATTCTGCCAAAACGGCTCCAGCACGTCTGTCACTGCTGCTCCACTCCAGACATGCTTGGCCCATGTGTCCCCATCCGAAATGGCCGCTTGGATACGCATAGGAAGTGGGGTAGAACGTCAGGTTTTTGTAGGCAGTGTGTTCTGTGCCTTCCGTTTCCCATTGGTTTCTGTGTTCCTGATGGTGCTGTCAGGCTCAGGTCTGGCTCCGGTCCGGGTGCGTGGGCCGGAGATCCGGACCCAAAAAATAGCGCATGTTGTAAAAGAGTCCGGATCTGGTCCGGCTCCGTACTGTATGGAACGGACACGTGTGAACGTCCGCATAGACATTACATTGCTATGTGGAATGTACGTTCTGTTTGTACAGTATGCGCTCCGGATCAGATCCGGAAAATCCGGATAGCGAACGCTAATGTGAACCGGGCCTAAGAGTCAGGTAAACTGGGGAATGATCATTTATAAACCAGACAAGTAATAGAGATTTTAACTTTTGGATTGCCTGGTTAGCATCCCTATTGTTTACCAGCTAAAACCGCTGGTACAATAACGACGGAATCCCGGCGAATCGCTGCGCATACCCGCCGCACACCGGGATCCTTTTAACATCCACTCTGCCGTCTCTGACAACTAAAATTTACCTCCAACATAGCTTAAAGTGGATCTGAGATAAACTTTTACTCATTGCATAATTGTGTTCCTTTCATATAATTTATAGAGCATTCCTCAAGCCAAATACTTTTTGTTTTAATACTCTTAATTCCCTAGCTTTTCACAGTGCCTTGGCATTTTCAGACAGTAGCAAGAGCTTATAGGAGCTCAGTCTAGGCAGGGGAGGTGTTACTAGACAGATTTTAAAGGCGGAGGGAGGAGGAGAGGGGAGTGAATTTACACACAGGCAAGCTGATAGCATCTCCAGCCCTCAGCCTGTGACAATGTGACAAACAGAACATGGCTGTCCTCATTGTATCACAGGAATAAATAATCATAAACTGTTGGAGCTGTTTGCAGATAGATATGCTGTGTAAACTAGAACTATCTAAATTTAAGATAACAAATATAGACAAGTTACATGTTATAGTTAGTTTTTCATCTCGGATCCGCTTTAACCAACCTTATTTGTAGCTAACCCTAACTGATGTCTCCTTCCATCATCTGGGCAGCTCCAAGTAGTCACCCTACAGGTAGGTAATTTTGGCGTGGATGATGGTATAGCAATGCCAGATGTTGCCATGTCATGTGTCCACACTCACCAGACAATCACCGGCACTCTCCAGTCGCTCACCCATCACTCGCTGTCACCATGCACAAGGAAGGTTCTCAGACTTCTGAACATAAATGTATCAACTTTTATTAAATTCATGAAAACGTTTTGCAAGAGGGGCCACCAATGCAGCGTCAATGGAAGGTGACCAGCCCAGCCTGTCACTGGGACCGGTACAAGACAAGGCTC
Source organism: Hyperolius riggenbachi (assembly GCF_040937935.1). Classification (NCBI taxonomy): domain Eukaryota; kingdom Metazoa; phylum Chordata; class Amphibia; order Anura; family Hyperoliidae; genus Hyperolius; species Hyperolius riggenbachi. Next base: position 22,844,697 of record NC_090646.1, on the reverse strand, counting down.
TGTAGGAATACAGCAATCTGGTGTGCTGACAATAAGCAGATATAAAGGAACATCTTTTGGCAATAGACATGAAGTGATGAACTCTGACACAGCAAACGAGTGCAATTCGAAATAAAACAAAACATGGCACTTTACCCATTCCCTGTATCTGCCATCCTCCAAGGGCACAGCTATAGGAGGGCTTCTTACATAGCTTGATACAGTGATCTGCAAACATGGCTCTGCAGCTGTTAAGGAACTACAAGTCCCACAATGCATTTGCCTTTATGAATCATGACTGTCGGACTCCTGCAATTCATTGTGGGACTTGTAGTTCCTTAACAGCTGGAGAGCCAAATTTGCAGATCACTGCTATAATCCAATATATCCACTGCTAGGGAAGCATCGGGGCTGCCCAACTGGCGTCCCCTGGGCTGCACTCCCTTGCCTGGAATTTATTTAGAGTCAATCCTCCTCCTCTAGCAGGCCCACCTCTTGTTTGTGCTTGGCTCCACCCCTTGCTGAAAACACTGGTGCTAGACACACACCCCGACCATGAAGTTGGACTGCACTGCTTTAGATCAAAGTGTCAGACTAAGTCACTGCTGCCAACCCCCTCACTGCGCCACATATTACGTGGGCTCGCCGCTGGGGCACTGTTGTAGTATTCAGTCCAGCAAGACATCAACCTATGTTGTCTGACACTTTGATCCCCTTCAGTACCAGGCCATGCTGCGTAATATGATTATTCAGCTGGCGTGCATATAATGGGGTGAGGCTACAGCGTGCAAACATGCCAGCCCCGCCTACTGACTCCTTGCGGCATTCTCATCTGTTACCAACAGCAACCCCCTTTCCCCAGCAGCTGTGTGTATGGGCTGGTGTCCTGCTAGTCGATGTACAGTGGGAGGTGTAAGGCAACGGGAGCATGGTAGAGATGCACCAGCAGAAAAGTCCATAAGCAACAGTTCTCCAATCGCAGCAACATCTAAAATGTCAAGCATTCTAATTGGCTGAATAGTGTGGGTGTATTATTATTACAACCTATCTGAAACCTAGCGGTTCCAGAGGACGCCGTCCACCCAATCACATTATTGGAATTTTCCTATGGACTTTTTTGCTTGCTCACCTCAAGAATACCAACCACACCTTGGTAAGTCTGCTGTCATATTTATCCTTATGTTTTGAACTGGTCAGAGAATACATTTATTTAATCCTCTGATCACTATACAGAGAACTTGCTAGATGCATTGATGACTAAATACCAAGCAAGTGCAGAAGACTCGTGGAGCAAGCAAGGAAATGTCCTATTTTCTAATCACGTGTCTACATCTCAACGTGTGTGTTTAGCTATAAACCAAGAGCTGACTACAGGGCTTGCTGTACAGCACAGGGCACCAGTGGATACTATTAAAGGAGAACTGTAGTGAGAGGGATATGGAGGCTGCCATATTTATTTCCTGTTAAACAATACCAGTTTCCTGGCAGCCCTGCTGATCTATGTGGCTGCAGTAGTGTTCAGGGAATATGACTAATTAGAGGCAGAGGATCAGCAGGGCTGCCAGGTAACTGGTGTATAGCTGGCAGCTTCCATATCCCTCTCACTTCAGTTGTCCTTTAATGGCTTCAAAAAGTGGAAATCTTTATTCGTATTATTTTTTACTCTTTTTTTTAAGCATGAGAAATCTTGGGAAGTAATCAACTCCTTCAGACAAAAAAAAGTGCCTCTACTGTAACATAAATAGAAAAAGTCAATATGAGTTGCTAATAATTCCATGCAGGTTTAATGCAAACTAGAAGCAGCTCAAAGTTTAGGTAATCAAAATTGGTAAATTGATATACTGTATATTCTGGTGTATAAGACTACATTTTAACCCTTACAAATCTTCTGAAAAGTCAGGGGTCGTCTTATACGCCAGGTGTCATTGATGCCGGGTGACACGCCCTATCCTGTTACCGCCTCTCAGATCTCCCTGCTGAGGACTGTAGTGAAGCGGCGCAGGCGCACATGTGTGAGATCTGAGAGGCAGAGAAGGTAAATAGGATACAAGGGCGGGGCCAGACGGGTGAAAGAGGCGTGTTTTATGGGAATAGCGCAATCTATTCTTCTATACCGCTCTGATGAACATAGAGACAGGGAGAGCTGACCAATCCAACCAGGCAATAGCCTATATGCTAAGTACCACATACAGTACAGCACCAGTATCTGGTCATACATAGCAACAGTATATAATGTTTTTGATTTTTATTTGGTGTGCATTGGAAGAGGGGGGTGGTGGGGGGGGGGGGGGTAGTCTTATACAGTGAGTATATCTCAAACTATTTTAACTGGAAAAGTTGCAGGGTTGTCTTATACGCCGGAATATATGGTAAGTAAAGCCAAAGAGATGATAGCAGACACTCAGTGGCTCTCCAAGTGATGGCTTGTCAGTAGTGTTAACTATGAACTGTGCTGTCTGCTGAAGATGCAAAATCCACACATTTCCACAAGGACTGAGCCGGGCACCAGAGCTAGAGAACATACAGCGATATACACTGGGGGGGGGGGGGGGGGGGGGGAGAGATAAAGATGGGCCCGACAAACAGGTTTGCAGGGCTTCGTGCTTTGAGGTCAGTGATAGGTTACAGTTACACTTCCATACCGGATCCCACCGGTGTATAATAAATACACTGAATTCCATTTCATCTAGTGGTGGCTTCTGCTGCCATGGTAACCACCCATTGGACATGGCCATTTGCAAATACTGCATAACTATTAGCTCGGGAGAGCTGAGCAATTCCAAATAGAAACAGTGGAGGGCACATTCAAGTTTGCTTATGAAGTTTATTTCATCATTTTGTAGGAAAAATGCTGGGAACACTCACTTAAAGGACAACTGTAGCGAGAGGTATGTGGAGGCTGCCATATTTATTTTCTTTTAAACTATACCAGTTGCCTGGCTGCCCTGCTGATACATTTGGCTGCAGTAGTGTCTGAATAACACCAGAAACAAGCATGCAGATAATCTTGTCAGATCTGACATTGAAAGGGAACCCGAGGTGAGGTTAAATTTCCCTTTAAACAATGCTAGTTGCCTGGCAGTCCTGCTGATCTATTTGGGTGCAGTAATGAACAAAAGTATACCAGAAACAAGCATGCAGCTAATCTTGTCAGTTCTGACAATATTCTCAGAAACCCCCGACCTGCTGCATGCTTGTTTAGGGTCTATGGCTGAAAGTATTAGAGGCAGTGGACCAGCAGGGCTGCCAGGCAACTAGTATTGCTTAAAGGAACACTTAAGTCAAAAAAAAAAAAATGAGTTTTGCTCACCTAGGGCTTCCAATAGCCCCCTGCAGCTGTCCGGTACCCTCGCCGACTCCCTCGGATCCTCCTGGCCCCGTCGGCAGCCACTTCCTGTTTCGGTGACAGGAGCTGACAGGCTGGGGACGCGAGTGATTCTTCGCGTTCCCAGACACATTAGCACCCTCTATGCTGCTATATGGTATATGATATATGCTATAGCAGCATAGATGGCGCTATTGTGGCCAGGAACGCGAAGAATCACTCGCGTCCCCAGCCTGTCAGCTCCTGTCACCGAAACATGAAGTGGCTGCCGGCGGGGCCAGGGGGATCCGAGGGAGACGGCGAGGGCACCGGACAGCTGCAGGGGGCTATTGGAAGCCCCAGGTGAGTAAAACTCATTTTTTTTGTTTGACTTAAGTGTCCCTTTAAAATGAAATAAATATGGCAGCTTCCATATTATTCTCACCTCGGGTTCCCTTTAAAATGGGAGGGAGATTGCCAGTGCAGAGAGTTCCACTGCTGTTTCACCTTACTAGAAGGTGCTGATTGGAGGAAAGTCTAGGACTGTCGTCCATGGTTTTACCCAGAGGTAGTGGGCCCTGGTTTTGGCACATCTAGGTGATCACCCAGCTACCCTAAGAGTGTGGTTTAGACGGTAAGTAGTGCATTTATATACCTATGGGATCCGGTCTGTAACTGTAACCTATCATTGGCCTCTGATGAAGTGGAGAGACATGTGAAACGGCTTTTAGGATGATCTTTCTCCCCCCAATGTATAGTGCTGTATGTTATCCTGAGGGTTAGAAAAACTGGTGCCTGGCTCTATCCTGAAAATTTGTGCAAAATCAATAGAAAGTGCATTTAATTCAAAGCAACTTAAACAATCATCTCAGAAATCCGAACAGAATGAGAAGCACATCAGGTCTGAGGGAAGGGTGATAACTTCATTGCACACGGTTCTTATCCATTAGCCTCTGTCTGAGACCAGGCCGGAGGGTCTTAAAGGTGAACTGAAGTAAGAGGTATACGGAGGCTGCCATATTTATTTCCTTTTAATCAATAACAGTTGCCAGGCAGCCCTGCTGGTCTATTTCTCTGCAGTAGTATCTGAATAGCACCAGAAACAAAGCATGCAGCTAGTCTTGTCAGATCTGACTTTAAAGTCTGAAACACCTGATCTGCTGCATGCTTGTTCGGGGGCTATGGCTGATAGTATTAGAGGCAAAGGGTCAGCAGGGCTGCCAGGCAACTGGTGTTAATTAAAAGGAAATAAACATGGCAGCCTCCATATACCTCTCTCTTCAGTACCCCTTTAACAGCTTTGCAGAACAGAGTAGTCTCTAGGACTGCACTCTGCCGATCTCCAGACTCCCATATATACACTAAAGTGATTCAGTAGCAAGAAATAAAGCGTTTCTCTGAAAGTCTGAAGCAAATGTCTCATGCTGCCAGCTCACATTTCCAGGCACTGAAGGCTCTGTAATGATCTTTGGGAGATTTGAATATGCAAATGAAGCAGGAGTGAAACCTTACGCTATAGACCAATACCAACTCTTACTACGCACTACCTGTTGGGGGCAGGGTGTAATGCTTATTTTGCATTTATACGCTTTCCACAGATCCTTCAGTAGCTAGGGATGATCACAGATGTGCAAATTATTCAGTTGATGCAAATTTATGCAAATGTATGCCGTTTGAAAATGGACCAATCAGTTTGAAACCCAGGTTAAAATTGATTGGTGCTTTTTTTTTTTTCAAACTGCATATATTTGCATAAAAATGTGCATAATTTTGGAACAATTTGCATCTCATTGATCATCTCTATCAGTAACCAGAAGTGTGAGCTGGCAGCATGAGTCACTTGCTTCAGATTTTCGGATAAGATGAGCAGAAAACGGGGAAAGCTGCAACTCTTGTGCTGCTAGATTACAAACTTTAGCACATGTGATCTTAACCTTATATACAGAAGTACTGTCTGATAAAGGATTTACGTTTTTATCCATCCAAACCTCCCATCTAAATCCACAGAGAACCTAGAGATAAAATTAATATTAAAATATGTAAGATATAAGAGTTATCATTTTAATGGGAGTCCATCTCTTTCTCATTGATGAGACCCGATGACTGGCACTCTGATGATCAGTAAAGTGTTTGGTGATGGAAACCCTCAGGATGAAGGCACAAGAGAGGCTGCTGGTATCCACAGGGGAAGGTGAGCATGTCCACCCGCTCACATGCAGAAAGGATGTCAACATTGAAAGGCTGAGCTGCAGGGAGGCTAAACTCTCCGACATTGTGGAGAATCTATAAATTATCAACAGAGGACCAGATGTATATTTAGCGAAGCTAGAGGCAATGGCCATTTCCAGCCTTTGTCTCATCCCTTGCGCCATCACTGGCAGACGAGGGGAGGCAGGATAGTATGTTCCCCATCAAGCTTGCCATCTTCTATCTCAGTTTTCTTTTCCAACATTTTCAGCATAGAAAACTCTATATAAAAATAAAGATAAACTATACAGCAATGATAACGTGTAGAGAGGTGATACTAGACGTGCAAGCTAGGTTGTGAGAATGGGGTATTTAGAGAAGACAGGCTAGGTTGCAAGAGGAGAGTAGGTAGAGCAGACAGGCTAGGATTTTTGAGAAACGGGTAAGTAGAACAGACAGGCTGTTCTACATGCAGACAGTAGGTAGAGCAGACAGGGTAGGTTGTAAGAAGAGTAGGTAGAGCGGACAAGTTAGGCTGTGAAAAGAGAGTAAGTAGAGCAGACAAGGTAGGTTGTGAGATAAGGGTAGGTAGAGCAGACAAGGTAGGTTGTGAGATAAGGGTAGGTAGAGCAGACAAGGTAGGTTGTGAGATAAGGGTAGGTAGAGCAGACAAGGTAGGTTGTGAGATAAGGGTAGGTAGAGCAGACAAGGTAGGTTGTGAGATAAGGGTAGGTAGAGCAGACAAGGTAGGTTGTGAGATAAGGGTAGGCAGAGCAGACAAGGTAGGTTGTGAGATAAGGGTAGGCAGAGCAGACAAGGTAGGTTGTGAGATGAGGGTAGGTAAAGCAGACAAGGTAGGTTGTGAGATAAGGGTAGGTAGAGTAGACAAGGTAGGTTGTGAGATAAGGGTAGGTAAAGCAGACAAGATAGGTTGTGAAAAGCGCGTAGGTGGGGCAGATAGGTTACGCGTGAGAAGAGGGCGGATACTGCAGACAGTACAGAGTGCTAGGCTCAGTCTAAACCAGTCTGCATCACTTCAGTAAATCCTTCTCACTGGCCTTATAAAGTGGTCTGGTCTGAGCACACTTCATCACATTAGATTTGGCTGATTCCTGCCTGCCTAAACAGGTCACATCTACACATCATTTCATTTCTATTATTTACTGATTGTTTAGTACTAAAAGTATTTTCTCCAAAAAGACAGTTATTACAGATGAATGTTTCCCTGTTTTGGAGCGATTTTGGCTGGCAAGGCTTGTAATGAGAGAATATTTTCACCAGTTCACCACGGATTGATCACATGTTTACTACACAGCAGTAAAGCTAGACAGAGAACCTGCCGGTGGGCGGAGTTCCAAAAACAATGATTTGTAATATTTCTTTTCACCGCTCTGATGTATCCAGGTCATGGAATACCAGAGGACATTTACAGCAGCTTCACCTGAACACCTGTTTCTGCTCTCCAAGACATTTCATGGCTCCTATGCCTGGTATACACCATGCAATTTCCCATCAAAACGTGTCGAATAGATAATTTCTGACAGGTCTGATCTGATTTTCTAAATAGATTTTCTGATCACTTGTATACAAAATCGATCAGAAAAACGATGGGAAATCAGATCAGACCTGTCGGAAGTAACTGATTCAACCGTCCTTGATCATTCACAATACTTTATATTCTCTGGCACATGCACAGGTGGATAAGATGATCTGAAGCATGCAAGACATTTGTATGAGGAAGTTCCATGGTTCCGGGCAGATCTAGTAGAAACAAGAATACCCCAAAGCCCCCCATTCCCCTTCTGCATTCCCGTTGGGGGTGTTGGCTCACCTGCACCCCACTGTACCCTATTGTTGGACATGACACTAAGGCATCTCTAGTGAAGATATCATAAGTGACCCAGTTGTGTGGTTACAGGCGCATGCAGGCCAAAGAAGTGACAACCTTCATTATCAAACCAAAAACACTTCCTGCTTCCTGTGTGAATGCTGCATGCAGCTGCCATCACACAACCACTAATTTATAGACATCATTCAATTAGGGTTTACTGGATGATTTAAAGGGGAACTGAAGTAAGAGGTATACAGAGGCTGCCATATTTATTTCCTTTTAATCAATACCAGTTGCCTGGCAGCCCTGCTGGTCTATTTCTCTGCAGTAGTATCTGAATCACACCAGAAACAAGCATGCAGCTAGTCTTGTCAGATCTGACTTTAAGGTCTGAAACACCTGATCTGCTGCATGCTTGTTCAGGGGCTATGGCTAATAGTATAAGAGGCAGAGGATCAGCAGGGCTGCCAGGCAACTGGTATTGCTTAAAAGGAAATAAACATGGCAGCTTCCATATACCTCTCTCTTCAGTTTCCCTTTAAGATACCCATACCAGAGATTCCTTTCAGTATATCAGGCACAGTGTGGGGCAGGTTTTTTAATCCCAGAAGCCATGTGGGCCAAAAGTGTCAAACACATTTACATATTACCGCTCTGCCCACTCATAAGCTCCTCCCACCACTGCTTGCTGAATCAGCAGAACATAGGGCTTTAGGCCTACTTAAAGGGGAACTGAGGTAAGAGGTATACGGAGGCTGCCATATTTATTTCCTTTTAATCAATACCAGTTGCCTGGCAGCCCTGCTGATCTATTTAGCTGCAGTAGTGTCTGAATAACACCAGAAACAAGCATGCAGCTAATGCCAGGTCTGACAATAATGTCACCTGATCTGCTGCATGCTTGTTCAGGGGCTGTGGCTGATAGTATTAGAGGCAGAGGATCAGCAGGGCTGCCAGGCAACTGGTATTGCTTAGAACGAAATAAACATGTCAGCCTCCATATACCTCTCTCTTCAGTTCCCCTTTAAAGAACAACGAAAGCGAGAGGGATATTGGAGGCTGCTGTATTGCTTTCCTTTTAAGCAATACCAGTTACCAGGCTGTCCTGCTGAACTTCTAATTCTTTCAGCAATTTGCCCCGAACAAGCATGCAGCAGATCAGGGGCTTCTGACATTATTGTCAGATCTGACAAGATTAGCTGCATGCTTGTTTCTGGTGTAATTCATAACCTGCTACAGCCAAAGTGATCAGCAGGGCTGCCAGGCAACTGGTTATGCTTGAAAAGGAAATAAATATGGCAGCCTCCGTATTCTTCTCACTTCAGTTGTCCTTTAAGGAGCTGCTGCACTGACACACAAGAGATCATATAAAACCCACTCACTGATTACTTTTATATATAAAACTATGCAAAAAAAATAATCATAACTCTAACATTTAAGATAGACCTGTCAGGAGAGAGACATAGAGGCTGCCATTCCTGACCTATATAACAGAGCTGGTTTCCTTGATGTATTCTGGACCTTTTAATAATACTTTCAAAAATGTGCTCACTAGGAACAAGTTGTCCACAGGATGTCAGCCTTGATCGCCTTCATATCTCTGATGATAGGTTCACTGTGTAGACCATAGGCGTCAAACTGCAGTCCTCGAGGGTCATGTCCAAGCCAGTGTTTAGGATGGATTGAGAACTGAAGAAATGTGCTCTACTTGATGGACCACACCTTTCCTGATTCAGTCCCATCAATTAATTTGAGTTGTGCCAAAAATGTTTGAGAACGTCAGCTCGAGGACTGGAGATCGACATCCCTGGTGTAGACCAACTCCAGAACATCTTTTTTTTAAATTCTGGATGAAACTGGAAGGGTTAGAACCTCTACCAGTTGGTTACTGCTGCATCTCCATTGGGTGAAACGCCTTCATTGTTCGTCCCCGAGACACCAAGAGGCAAATCTCATGCCAGGGTGTCACCGGGAAGGAAAGGACACCAGTAAACCCCTGATAGGCCTAAGTGACCTCCTAAAGTGCTCATGTTCACACCAAACTAGACCCCAACCCAATTGTATACCCAATAATCTGTTGGTTCACCAGAAAAACTTGTGTCATCTACAGAACGTAACATGGATAATGAGAGATGATGTCCATTATAGCACCAGGTACATATATGAAAGCTTGAAGCTCGAGTCCTCCATGAGAGCTTGACAAAATGGCCGACGATCTCCAGCTCCGTGGCTTATGGTAAGAAATTTGGTAAAGCTGAAATGTGTTCCTGGTCAGCGGCTGCATGTAGGCTGTGGTTTTGGCTTCGCGTTGATATGTTGGACTCTTGATTGAGTTGGATGCATTGAACTCTATAACTGCCGGCGTGTGTTATTGCCTTCCGGAAAAAAAACAACCACTGTAGATCATCTGGGGCATTTCACATGGTGAACAGCGGGCGGATACGTCTTATCAAAGAGAAAAAACCAAAGGAAAAACCCCAAAAAGTTCTTCTCTATATATCTCTGAACATAAATTATTTGGAATACCAACTGGCTTCCATTGATGCTTCTTTTTTTCTCCTTAAATAATAGTATATATTTATATATTTTATCTTTTAAAATATTGATATATATTAATATACAGATTTATATGTATATCTCACGTGACAGAAACACAAATAATACGATCCACACAGACATAGGAAAATCTTGGAATCGTCTGCAGTGCGCCGCACACACGGGAGGGAGGGGGGTGCGGAGACCCCAGTATCAGTACCTTTTGGCTACTGCAATGAAAAGACATTAAAAATGTACGTTAAAGACTCTACCGGAGAACCTTGGAGATTTGTGTTACCCTCTGGCGCCGTGGGAGGGGCCCTGCTGGTGGGCGCTTCCCTCTATTGCACTGCTGTTGTGGGGCGGTTGGTGTTCCTGGGGACACACTCGAAAGTAAGTCTTTGGCAACTTGTCTTGGTGGCACCTCCCGTGATCAGGTTGCACGGTTCAGTCTAGGTGTCTGAGGAGGCTTCTGGGTCACAAAATATGTTTCACATAAAAAGGGATTAGCAGCCTTCCTCCACCTTAATGTGTAAAATCTTGGAGAAACCCGGCCTCTTCTTAAGAGCCTAAAATGAGAAGAAAGGTTCACTACTCAATCCAGCTCCACGGTGCTAAAGAATCGACCAACCCAAAGACTCGGTGAACTTACCTGAAGCTTATTGACCATCTCCTCAAACAGTTTCCGGGCTTCTGTGCTGCTCGGATCCTTGAAGTAATCTGCAATTCCAACCTGCACTACAATGGACTTCAGGTTGCGACAGACACCTGTAGGAACGGGCAGGCAAGGTGGGGTTTAGAGTTTAGCCGCTATGCACGAGACACAAGATGGACCATACGGTTCTCGGCAGCATTATACTCACTGTTAAAATGTAGAAGAGCTTTTGGTGTGACCGGGGTGGATGTTAACACCAGCATCTCCAGGCCTTTCAGACCCTCCCTGCAGACCTCGGCCGCCACCTCCTGGTTGATCTCCGTCACATGGTCCAGCTCCAGGACCTGAAGGCGCATACAGTTCCGGGCTGTGGGGTCAGTGAGTTGAAGGTCACTATTAGGTTGAACCATGAGGAATATACTGACATTGCAATTAATAGATGAGCAAGAAATTCTCCTAAATTGCTCATTTCTGTTAATGGAGGGAGATAATTAAATTTAGCCCATGAAAGCTTGCCACTTTAGATTAACTTTCAACTCATTAAACAATAGTTACTGACTTTGTTTAGCTCAGTTCATTTCTCTTAATTTGCATTTTAGGAGAATATTTTGTTCAATGCTACTTGTCACCATGTCAATCAAGTGGTTTCAAGATTATTATAATTGTAAAACGTCTATTTCACGCCTCCTTATATGACTATTAGGAGCAGAAAAAGTAATCAGTCTAGTATCGCAAACATTTTGTGCAGACTAGTATGATCCCACAGAGCAAAATACAGTATTTCTGGGGTTCATGGTGCCGCTGCGAAGTCTTATAAAACATAGCCAGTGATAAACTTTAAATGTGTGGTTAGAATTTAGTGATCAACACACTAAACTTTGTGTGTATCAACAACAGTGTTAAGGCCTCAAGGGAGCTGGAGGGAGCCCCAGGTGAGTATAAAACCTGAGACTTCTTTCATCTCAGGTGCACTTTAAATAGAAGATGAAAAATGATCTCCTAGCAGAAAACGCAGGAGAACCACATTTTTAAAGTTTATTAAATGTTATGCTTTGAGGTGCAGTAGGCCTACAGGCCAGTGTTCTGCTCCAGAAAAGGCTATTTGATGCGTCAGAATTATTCATAGGAGGGAATTTATTACACAACTGTCAAGAATGATGATTAAGTTGAAAGCAGGGGGCGTAACTACAAACCATGGGGCCCCTAGCAAACATTTATGCCCCCCTCCCCCTAAATGTTCACACCCTTTCCCTTGCCTTACACCACTCATACTGTGGCTGGCCCCTCCCCTGCTTTCACCTCTCATACTGTGCTTGGCCCCTCCCCTGCTTACACCTCTCATGCTGTGGATGTCCCCTCCTCCCCTGCTTACACCTCTCATACTGTGGATGTTCCATCCCCTGCTTACACCTCTCATACTGTGCATGTCCCCTCCCCTGCTTACACCTCTCCTACTGTGGATGTCCCCTCCCCTGCTTACACCTCTCATACTGTGGCTGGCCCCTCCCCTGCTTACACCTCTCATACTGTGGCTGGCCCCTCCCCTGCTTACACCTCTCATACTGTGGCTGGCCCCTCCCCTGCTTACACCTCTCATGCTGTGGATGTCCCCTCCTCCCCTGCTTACACCTCTCATACTGTGGATGTTCCATCCCCTGCTTACACCTCTCATACTGTGCATGTCCCCTCCCCTGCTTACACCTCTCCTACTGTGGATGTCCCCTCCTCTGCTTACACCTCTCATACTGTAGATGTCCCCTCCCCTGCTCACACCTCTCATACTGTGGATGTCCCCTCCCCTGCTTACACCTCTCATGCTGTGGATGTCCCCTCCTCCCCTGCTTACACCTCTCATACTGTGGATGTTCCCTCCTCTGCTTACACCTCTCATACTGTGGATATTCTCTCCCCTGCTTACACCTCTCATAGTGTGGATGTTCCCTCCCCTGCTTACACCTCTCATACTGTGCATGTCCCCTCCCCTGCTTACACCTCATACTGTGCATGACCCCTCCCCTGCTTACACCTCTCATACTGTGCATGTCCCCTCCCCTGCTGACACCTCTCGTACTGTGCATGTCCCCGCCCCTTCCTACACCACTCATACTGTGCATGTTCCCTTCCCTGCTTACACCTCTCATACAGTGGATGTCCCACCCCTGCTTACACCTCTCATACTGTGCATGTTCCCTCCCCTGCTTACACCTCTCATACTGTGGATTGCCCTTCCCCTGCTCACACCTCTCATACTTCGGATGTCGCCTCCTCTGCTTACACCTCTCATACTGTGGATGTTCCCTCCCCTGCTTACACCTCTCCTACTGTGGATGTTCCCTCCCCTGCTTACACCTCTCATACTGTGGATGTCCCCTCCCCTGCTTACACCTCTCATGATGTGCATGTCCCCGCCCCTTCCTACACCTCTCATACTGTGGATGTCCCTTCCCCTACTTACACCACTCATACTGTGGATGTTCCCTCCCCTGCTTACATCTCTCATACTGTGGATGTCTCCTCCCCTGCTTACACCTCTGATACTGTGGATGTCCTCTCCCCTGCTTACACCTCTCATGCTGTGCATGTCCCCTCCCCTGCTTACACCTCTGATACTGTGCATGTTCCCTTCCCTGCTTACACCTCTCATACTGTGGATGTCCCCTCCCCTGCTTACACCTCTCATACTGTGCATGTTCCCTTCCCTGCTTACATCTCTCATACTGTGGATGTCCCCTCCCCTGCTTACACCTCTGATACTGTGGATGTCCCCTCCCCTGCTTACACCTCTCATGCTGTGCATGTCCCCTCCCCTGCTTACACCTATGATACTGTGGATGTTCCCTCCCCTGCTTACACCTCTCATACTGTGCATGTCCCCTCCCCTGCTTACTCCTCTCATACTGTGCATGTTCTCTCCCCTGCATACACCTCTCATACTGTGCATGTCCCCTCCCCTGCTTACACCTCTCATACTGTGCATGTCCCCTACCCTGCTTACATCTCTCATACTGTGGATGTCCCCTCCCCTGCTTACACCTCTGATACTGTGGATGTCCCCTCCCCTGCTTACGCCTCTCATGCTGTGCATGTCCCCGCCCCGCTTACACCTCTCATACTGTGGATGTCCCCTCCCCTGCTTACACCTCTCATATTGTGCATGTCCCCTCCCCTGCTTACTCCTCTCATACTGTGCATGTTCTCTCCCCTGCATACACCTCTCATATTGTGCATGTCCCCTACCCTGCTTACATCTCTCATACTGTGGATGTCCCCTCCCCTGCTCACACCTCTCATACTGTGCATGTCCCCTACCCTGCTTACATCTCTCATACTGTGGATGTCCCCTCCCCTGCTTACACCTCTGATACTGTGGATGTCCCCTCCCCTGCTTACGCCTCTCATGCTGTGCATGTCCCCGCCCGGCTTACACCTCTCATACTGTGGATGTCCCCTCCCCTGCTTACGCCTCTCATGCTGTGCATGTCCCCGCCCCGCTTACACCTCTCATACTGTGGATGTCCCCTCCCCTGCTTACGCCTCTCATGCTGTGCATGTCCCCTCCCCTGCTTACACCTCTCATACTGTGGATGTCCCCTCCCCTGCTTACGCCTCTCATGCTGTGCATGTCCCCGCCCCGCTTACACCTCTCATACTGTGGATGTCCCCTCCCCTGCTTACACCTTTCATACTGTGGATGTCCTTGGCAATAGTTGTTGTGCCATATGGACTTTTATGTATAGAATGCTTGGGGGGGTGCCAAAATCAACACTTGCACTGAGGCCCAAACCTCTTTAGCTACGTCACTGGCCCTTCCTAACAACTAAACCTACCCATTAATGCTAAACCTTTCCTGTTACCGAACCTTCCGCTCCCCTCATGTAAACCAAGCCTTCCCCTTCTCTCGACCTAAGTCTTCCAAGTCTACTCCTAACCCAAGTCAATACTCATCTTTCAAGGTTTTCACTCTGCCTCCCAACCACCGACACCTCCATTCACAACTGGCTTTTTGGCTACATTTCATTCTTCAGCCATGACTACAACACTACTGTGAAAGTCTTCATTTAGCGGACCACCAGAAAAAAATAAGCATGCCCCAGCACCAAATCCAGCATGCTTTATCAACCACCAAAACAGGAAGCACAGCCATATTGATTGTGTTCAGCAACTGCTGCAGGAGATGGGCCAAGATACAAGAATGTCTTCATCTAATGTCACACGTACATTATGTGGGGTGGAACAAGTCATTTTTACATTATATCCTTTCTTTAACCACAGCACGTTTTTTTGTTCAGTAGTGAGTTGGAGGGCCTGGTACACACATCTAATTTTGATTGGCCAATTTTACCCTACACAATCTCTTCATAGTATTCAAATCTGTTGGCCGTCATACTACATGGAAGTGGGTAAAATTCGCCAGTGATTGGCCAATCAAAATTATGTGTGTGTACTCACCTGTAGAGTCTTGTGATAGCCAATCATCTCTTACCCAGTGATGACAGACCCTGCACACCGCAGCCAGCTCCCCCGACTCCCAGCGCCCTCAGGTGCGGCCAACAGCGACCAATCATCTGCAGGCATCGGTTACTGAACCTCGTAGGCTGTTGGCTGTAAGGAGACAATGGGAGGAGACACAACTAGGTGAAAGCATTCTACTGAAACAACCGTCACCATTATGTGTACATCTTTACAAATGAGCAGATTCCTCAGGCAGACTAAAGCCTGGCACACACTTTCAATTATGATTGGCCAATTACTGACCAATTTTACTACATCCATGTAGTCTGAGGGTTCACCTACACAATCTGCTCATAGCATTCAGTATCTGTTCACCCTCATACTGCAGGGAGTTGGCGAAATTGGTCAGTGATGGCCAAACAAAATTGAAAGTGTGTACCAGGCTGGTACAAACATTTTTAGTCTTCTTTTCCACGGGCAGTTGATAGGCAGTGAAATACCTCTCAAATTTTCACAACTGCTCACTGGCACTGCTGCCTGGTAAATGCTCACTGCTGCCTGGTATCTGCTCACTGCTGACTGCTGGTATCTGCTCGCTGCTGCCTGGTAACTGCTCGCTGCTGCCTGGTAACTGCTCGCTGCTGCCTGGTAACTGCTCGCTGCTGCCTGGTATCTGCTCGCTGCTGCCTGGTATCTGCTCGCTGCTGCCTGGTATCTGCTCGCTGCTGCCTGGTAACTGCTGCCTGGTATCTGCTCGCTGCTGCCTGGTATCTGCTCGCTGCTGCCTGGTGTCTGCTCGCTGCTGCCTGGTAACTGCTCGCTGCTGCCTGGTAACTGCTGCCTGGTATCTGCTCGCTGCTGCCTGGTAACTGCTCGCTGCTGCCTGGTATCTGCTCGCTGCTGCCTGGTATCTGCTCGCTGCTGCCTGGTATCTGCTCGCTGCTGCCTGGTATCTGCTCGCTGCTGCCTGGTATCTGCTCGCTGCTGCCTGGTAACTGCTGCCTGGTATCTGCTCGCTGCTGCCTGGTAACTGCTCGCTGCTGCCTGGTATCTGCTCGCTGCTGCCTGGTATCTGCTCGCTGCTGCCTGGTATCTGCTCGACTGCTTGGTGCTGCCTGGTAACTGCTCACTGCTGCCTGGTAACTACTTGCTGAGCACACAGCTCAACATTCCATGGAAAAGAGGCCTCAGTAGAAGAAGTGAATTAAATAAGGTCCGTTTTCCATGAGCAGTTGATATTCAGAGAAAAGACTTAAATTCTCAAAATTGCTTGCTGCTGCCTGGTAACTGCTCACTGCTGATTTGTAACTGCTCATTGCTGCCTGGTAACTGCCCACTGCTGCCCGGAAACTGCTCACTGCTGCCGGAAACTGCTCACTGCTGCCGGAAACTGCTTGCTGCTGCCTAGTAACTGTTCGCTGCTGCTTGGTAACTACTTGATGAGCACGCAGTTCAGCCATCTGTGGAAAAGGGCCCTTAGGGCCCATGTGTGTCAGGTCAGGTTAGCTCTCTTACCACGGATGCAACGGTGCCACCTGTAGGGAGATGATGTCTCTGCAGCCGGCTCCTAGCGCCCAGATCACCTCATGGCCGACTGGATCAGTGGAGCTCCTAAAAAATGGAGGAGAGCACTGGTGTAAATACGAGTGGTCTGTACAGCAAATGTGACTGTTTAAGCAGCATTAAATAGTAAAGGTAATAATCCTATAATGAACATATAATCAGCAGCGCTATGCTTAATTAAAAACAAATCCAGATAGCAGAAAACTTTATTTTTCTATTAAATATCAAACTAAAATAAAAACAAGGGCCAAATTAGGGCCGAAATAACAAAAACAAAAAATAAAGTCATTGGGTGACTGGAGGTTCAAATTCTGAAAAGAGGCGGAGCCACAAACATCCACTCAAATAATAATCTGCAGTACCCGTAAGTGAAGGCCTGCAGGGCCCGGGTAATGTGCTGCTCTCAGTACCCGTAAGTGAAGGCCTGCAGGGCCCGGGTAATGTGCGGCTCTCAGTACCTGTAAGTGAAGGCTTGCAGGGCCCGGGTAATGTGCGGCTCTCAGTACCCGTAAGTGAAGGCTTGCAGGGCCCGGGTAATGTGCTGCTCTGAGTACCTGTATGTGACGGCCTGCAGGGCCCGCTTAATGTGCTGCTCTCAGTACCCGTAAGTGAAGGCCTGCAGGGCCCGGGTAATGTGCGGCTCTCAGTACCCGTAAGTGAAGGCTTGCAGGGCCCGGGTAATGTGCGGCTCTCAGTACCCGTAAGTGAAGGCTTGCAGGACCCGGGTAATGTGCTGCTCTGAGTACCTGTATGTGACGGCCTGCAGGGCCCGGTTAATGTGCTGCTCTCAGTACCGGTAAGTGAAGGCCTGCAGGGCCCGGGTAATGTGCTGCTCTCAGTACCCGTAAGTGAAGGCTTGCAGGGCCCGGGTAATGTGCTGCTCTCAGTACCTGTATGTGACATCCTGCAGGGCCCGGGTAATGTGCTGCTCTCAGTACCTGTATGTGACGGCCTGCAGGGCCCGGCAGTAGCAGCTGGCCAACCAGAGGGAGCGGTCTGTCAGGATGTTGGGACAGTGGGAGATCCTCAGGATCAAAAGGTTTCCTCCTGTGGCTTTTAGGAGAGCTTCCAGTCCGGATTCCAGGCAGCCTCTAGAGGGCAGCAAACACAACCATCTTGTAGACAGAACACTGGCAGTACAGCAGCCATATTGCACTCATGTATAAACTGTGATATTTTTTACAGAAGCAGTCTCACCTTGGGGGTAGCGAGAGTCTCACCTTGTGCTTTTCATGTACTCCTCCTTGGTCTCTTTCTTCCCCCTCTGTCGAGGTTTGAGGTTCTGCAGCGTCAGAGAGTGCGTCTGAGTACACCACTGAGACAGAGTGAGCAGGAACTGCAGGGGATAGAATAATACAAATAGGTCAAAGAGGCCTGGGGTCCTGTATTGCGTTTCTGCAATGTTCAAACCAGACCTACACTTTTTTTTTTTTGTTGGACAGCAGCAGATTCTGCAAAATACAACTTTTTGGGATAAGAAAGAGGGACACTTAAGCCACGCCCCTGCCACACCCCTGATCACGCCCCCATCACACCCCTAGTCATGCATACCATAAACATTTCATTAGAAAAATATGTTTTATAATTCAACCCATACTGGTCCTCTCTATCTATTTACTTCATATTAACATTTAAAAAAAAAAGAAATATATTTGTTTATGGGATGGGAATAACGTTTAGAGTCAATTAAACACATTTTTCAGTAGTAACATAGACATATTTACACACGATTATGTACATGAGTCCTGAAAGAGGGACAAGTGAGGAGGAAAGAGGGACAGGGCGCCCAAAGAGGGACTGTCCCTCCGAAAGAGGGACAGTTGGGAGGTATGATCTGGAGCGGCGCATCATACCTGTCCTATAGAGACATGATACTGCTCTGACTCTACTTCACCAAACCTAACCATACCCGTCCTATAGAGACATGCTACTGCTCTGACTCCAGACCACCAAACCTAACCATACCCGTCATACAGAGACATGCTACTTCTCTGACTCCAGACCACCAAATCTAACCATACACGTCATACAGAGACATGCTACTGCTCTGACTCCAGACCACCAAACCTAACCATACCCGTCCTATAGAGACATGCTACTGCTCTGACTCCAGACCACCAAACCTAACCATACCCGTCCTATAGAGACATGCTACTGCTCTGACTCTACACCACCAAACCTAACCATACCCATCCTACAGAGACATGCTACTGCTCTGACTCCAGACCACCAAACCTAACCATACCCGTCCTATAGAGACATGCTACTGCTCTGACTCTAGACCACCTAACCTAACCATTCCCGTCCTATAGAGACATGCTACTGCTCTGACTCTAGACCACCAAACCTAACCATACCCGTCTGACTGCCCCAGCTTCCTCACCTTGGGGGACACTCTGGCGTTCTCAAGGAAAACGCGGGTCCAGACCGCCGGGTGTCGGGCTACAAACTTCCAGTCACGGCTGACCTCGGCCGCCCGCAGCAGAGTCTTAGTATCGAGGTAGGTAAATATACAGAACAGCGCCGCCCTCATCTTCAGGATCTCCGGGCTGATGACCTCATTGGTGCGAGACGGACTCCCCTTCTCCGGCCTCAGCATCTTCCCTTCACAGCGGCCTGAGTGACAGGAGACATTGCTTTACAGGCAGGTGACAACACACAGGAACATGCTGTAATGTGTAGACTTCTCGGGCTGTGGGAGGTCAGTGTTCTCCCGGCTAAGTGCTCTGCCCGAGTAATTCTTGGGAGCGCCCGGCTCTCTGTTCAGGGCAGCATATACAAAGGAGGTGGGGCCAGCCAGCAGAGAAGAATAATTAAAGTGTACCCGAGGCGGTGCGGTGGGGGGAAGATGGGACGCAGAGGCATGTTCTCTGCCTCATGACATGCTTCTGTCCCCCCCCCCCACGCCGCTTTCTTCCCCCCCACCACCACTCTGTAGCCCCCCCCGAAATTAGTGACAATAATTGTCTCTATTTCAGAGGGTAATGGGAGCGGACGGATTCTCTGCTAAAAACGCCCACTAGGGGCGTTTCTGCAGGCTTTCCCCAGCTGCCATTGGGCAGCTCTCTCTCACAGGTCATGCCCCCTGATGTTCCCCCGCCTCCCTGCACACTGAGAGAGAATCGCTCTCTCCTTTCAAAGTCGTGACCCGAGAGGTCACAGAAGCGAAAGTAAGCTGGTGCAGGCCAACAGAGGCAGGGAGTGTGGCCCACCGCCCAGCACCCTGAATCAGGTAGCCTAGTTTTTTTTTTAAACCCCACCTCGGGCTCTCTTTAAGGGGTGGGATCACACACGTGCAGCTCTCTGGTCCTACATGTCAGCACCAGATTGGGAGAGGATGTGAGAAACATTGTCTCCTGTACCAGTGTACAGCGCTGCTGCCCCCTAGAGTTTTCTGCCTGAACCACCATCATGCAAACCTGAATCATGTCATTCGGGCAGCAAGCTCTAGGGGGCAGCATTGCTTGTTTACTGGTGCATTGGACGAGCTTGTTCAAACACTCTTATATTTTCGACTTGTATGCAGTCAAAATGGGCCAATCAAATGCACTTTCCTGGGACAGCCAACTTAGAGATCAGATCCTAACTTCCCATGCATATACTAGGCTACTCCTACCCATGTCTCGCTATGAACCCATCACCACAATGGCCAGTCTCAGAAAGCTCTAATGCAGAGCAGGGGGCAGAAGATGATTGGCCAGCCCCCTCTTGCCTCCTGCTTCTACCTGCTGCCTAGTGAGGCTGCCCATCACAGACAGTGAAGGCCCAGAGTCCGGGATACACAGCTCAGCAGTCTGGCCTCACCCTTTGGTCTGCAGCCTGCAGAGGCCCGACTATGCTCGATAGAGCCGATGCTCTCCTGCTCCCAGACCTCAGCTTCTGATTCGGTAGTGCGGGAGCCCCCGTCTGAAATGTCGCCTTCTTCCCCCTCTGTGCTATTGCGGTACGGCCGGCGGTGCCAGTTCTGGATGGCCTGACGTCGGAGCCCTGAGCTGCGGTTGTTGTTCCTCTCGAAGCTGCTGTCCGAAGGATGGCTGTTCCCTGGGTAATGGTGGGAGTCTAAGGCATCATCGATCGCCACCGGTTCCACCCCATCACTATCATAGCAGCCGGAGCTCTGGGAGACGGTCTTCACTCTGCCCACCACTCTGGAAATGGGAAGAGATAAACATCCTTGGTCAACAGGGAGGGCTAAGCTGCACGTAAACCCCCTTACTCTGCTCATACCAGTGGTACAAATGTGCCTTCAGCATCAGGCCTCAGTATTTGGTGAAATGTCTCCAATTTTTTCTAGGGATCCTCTCTCGAACCACTCACCTCATTACTGGCTTAAGAACCACCATAACAGTCAAAACTATTGCAAGGATGCTGAGGAAGATGGGTTCTGGAAGGAGCACTTGCAGCCTGGCCATGGTACTGCCTTGCTAGGAGGCTGGGTTAGGCATGGTATTGTCATTGTCCTGCTAGGAAGCTGGGTTTGGCATGGTACTGTCCTGCTAGGAGGCTGTGTTAGGCATGGTACTGCCCTGCCAGGAGGCTGGGTTAGGCATGGTACTGCCCTGCTAAGAGGCTGGGTTAGACATGGTACTGCCCTGCTAGGAGGCTGGGTTAGACATGGTACTGCCCTGCTAGGAGGCTGGGTTCGGCATGGTATTGCCTTGCTAGGAGGCTGGGTTAGGGATGGTACTGCCTTGCTAGGAGGCTGGATACGGCATGGTATTGCCATTGTCCTGCTAGGAGGTTGGGTTAGGCATGGTACTGCCCTGCTAGGAGGCTGGGTTAGACATGGTACTGCCCTGCTAGGAGGCTGGGTTCGGCATGGTATTGCCTTGCTAGGGGGCTGGGTTAGGGATGGTACTGCCTTGCTAGGAGGCTGGGTACGGCATGGTATTGCCCTGCTAGGAGGCTGGGTTAGGCATGGTACTGCCCTGCTAGGAGGCTGAGTTAGACATGGTACTGCCCTGCTAGGAGGCTGGGTTATACATGGTACTGCCCTGCTAGGAGGCTCGGTTCGGCATGGTATTGCCTTGCTAGGAGGCTGGATTAGGGATGGTACTGCCTTGCTAGGAGGCTGGGTACAGCATGGTATTGTCATTGTCCTGCTAGGAGGCTGTGTTAGGCATGGTACTGTCCTGCTAGGAGGCTGGGTTAGGCATGGCACTGTCCTGCTAGGAGGCTGGGTTAGGCATGGCACTGTCCTGCTAGGAGGCTGGGTTAGGCATGGTACTGTCCTGCTAGGAGGCTGAATTTGGCATGGTACTGTCTTGCTAGGAGGCCAGGCTTGGCATGATACTGCCTTGCTAGGAGGCTGGGTTCGGCATGGTACTGCCTTTCTAGGAGACTGGGTTAGGTATGGAATTGCCTTGCTAGGAGGCTGAGTTTGGCATGGCACTGTCCTGCTAGGAGGATGGGTTTGGCATGGCACTGTCCTGCTAGGAGTCTGGGTTAGGGATGGTACTGCCTTGCCAGGAGGCTGGGTTAGGCATGGTACTATCCTGCCAGGAGGCTGGGTTAGGCATGATACTACCCTGCTAGGAGGCTGAGTTTGGCATGATACTACCCTGCTAGGAGGCCGAGTTTGGCATGATACTACCCTGCTAGGAGTCTGAGTTTGGCATAATACTACCCTGCTAGGAGGCCGAGTTTGGCATGATACTACCCTGCTAGGAGTCTGAGTTTGGCATAATACTACCCTGCTAGGAGGCCGAGTTTGGCATGATACTACCCAATCTCCAGACTTTTATCTAGTAGTAAAACTGTGGAAAGAGCTAAAGTTTCGAGCTTCCAAACCTCAGCCTCAGAACTCTACTGACTTGGAGAGGATCTGCAAAGAGGATTGGGTCAAATTTCTTCCTGAGATGTGTGAAAACCTAGTGGCCAAATACAAGAAACATCTGGCCTCTGGGATTGCCAAGGAGGGTTTTGCCACATACTAAGTCATTGTTTGATAGGGGACCAAATACTTATTTAACTCATTACAATGTACCTCAAGATCTCATTTTGGGACACTCGGTTTTTGAGGGATCTTTGGTTATTGTTCTGTCTCTCACAGCCACAAGAAACCTCCCATTTCTTGGTCAGAGGGCAAGTGGGCAAAATCAGCAGGGAGTCATTTTATAACTAGCTTGCCATTACCCTATGCCAGGGGTCTGCAACCTTTAAGACATAAAGAGCCACTTGGACCCGTTTCCAAAAAGAGAAAAAAACTGGGAGCCGCAAAACCATTATAAAACAAATCGTTAGCAGATATGACCCCCATATGCACAAATCGTTAGCAGATATGACCCCCATATGCACAAATCGTTAGCAGATATGACCCCCATATGCACACATCGTTAGCAGATATGACCCCCATATGCACAAATCGTTAGCAGATATGACCCCCATATGCACAAATCGTTAGCAGATATGACCCCCATATGCACAATCCTTCAGCAGATATGACCCCCATATGCACAAATAGTTAGCAGATATGACCCCCATATGCACACATCGTTAGCAGATATGACCCCCATATGCACAAATCGTTAGCAGATATGACCCCCATATGCACAATCCTTCAGCAGATATGACCCCTATGCACGAATCGTTAGCAGATATGACCCCCATATGCACAATCCTTCAGCAGATATGACCCCCATATGCACAATCCTTCAGCAGATCTGACCCCCATATGCACAATCCTTCAGCAGATCTGACCCCAATATGCACAATCCTTCAGCAGATCTGAAAAGAAAAACCCATTTACTCACCTAGTCAGAAGACCTCCTGTCACGATCTCCTCCTGTCCCGACCTCCGGTCCCGACCTCCTTGTGGCGCGCAACTCCCACGATCCTCTTCCTAAGTCACGTCCTGCCTGCATTACACTGCAGGGCTACGGGAAAATGGCCGCCTGAAGCCCTGCACTGCACTGGTCCAGCAGCCTCTCTGATAGGCTGCCGGCCAGCGACAGCACACGTCACACGCGCACCGCAGCCACTGACACCAGAGCCGCCTAGGAGCCGCGGCGAAGGTGAAAAAGAGCCGCATGCGGCTCCGGAGCCGCGGGTTGCCGACCCCTGCCCTATGCTGATGAAAGCTGGTGCTTCTGAGGTAATCCACACAGGCCCAAAGTAGTGTGCAGAAAGGACTTGTTCACACCTATGGGCGTTATCGGCATTTTTTCAAGCGCAGGCAATTTTCAAATTCAAAATCGCCCTGAAAGCACTTGTGCAATGATTCCCTATGAGAGAGTTCACATCTGAGTGGTTTGTTTCCGATCCGCTCAGCAAAGCGCTGCCTGTACCATTTTTGAGGCGATTCCACCTCAATGGAAGGTATAGGAAAAACACTACGCTTACAAATTGTTTTGGGGTTTTTATCCAGCGATTGCGTTAGGCGTTTTTAAGAATAAATACATTGGGCTTGATTCACAAAAGAGTGCTAACTGATAGCATGGCTGTTTTCACGCGAATTTTTGCGTTTCGCGCGATCGCGAATATTCAGGCGAAATGAAAAGGTTTTCGCGCATAAACACAATTTTTTTATGCGCAAACGATATTGGTTTTGCGCGAAACAGAAACGGCCGTGCTATCAGTTAGCACTCTTTTGTGAATCAAGCCCATTGTATTTATTCTTTTCTGGGTCAAAGGGTTTACTTCCTGACTTACGTGAGGAAGAGAAAAAACAGAATCGCTTTGCAGAAGCACTTACAAAAGCGCTTTGCACAAAATCGTACCGCGCAGAGGAGCGCCGGGAGGGGTTAAAAAAAACCGAGCAAAAAAAACGAAAATCACTGCTGTCAGCGATTTCGATTTTAGATGTGAACAGAGCCATAGTGAGCAGATTACAAGTGGCTGCCAGCCTGCCCACCGACCATGGCTCATTGGTCTCTGACTGACGTATAAAGCCTGATCCCGCCCACTTTCCACTATAGCCGGATACAGAACACCACAGGGGCCAGAAAACAGGTTTACTATTACAGAAGTTCTATTATATCAGAGTTTACTATACCAGGCTTTACTCCCATATAAGGTACTTATAATGGGGCTTGGCCAGGATCTGGAAACTTAGTTTACTATATCTGGAGGTTCACTTTATCAGTCTTCACTATAAGGAGATTATACTGTAATCAGAGAATATTGAATATGTACTTACCCAACGCAGGAGGAGGCTCGCTGGCTGGACGCGGGATATGAGCCATGAGTGGACGACCCCGGGCCCTGGTGCCTCTCTGTCCTCTGGAAACACACAACACGCATGTCACACGTATGTTACACCCATGTTACATGTATGTAGACACACCTAGCATGTTGCTGCATTATAATATTATTATTTATTGTATTTATAAAGTGCCAACATATTACGCAGCGCTGCACAATAGATAAATGGGGTAACATACAGGTAGAACATACGGAAACTTACAACAAAACAAGATCATGCAAATGATTTGATGACAATACAGTGTCATAGGTCAAAATGGAGACTGTTCTAGTCCACAAGAGGGGTGGTTGTCAGTAAGATTGCATAATCAAGCTGGATACACTAGGGAGGAGGGCCCTGTCAGAGGCTTACAATCTAAAGGGTGAGGGTGGAGACAATAGGTGCATCTGTTGAGAGGGTGTCTAACAGAACATATTATGGTGCTGGTGTAAAGAGGTAGGCGAGCATGAAAAGGTGAATCTCGAGAGCTTGTTTGAAGGTATTAAAGGTGGGGGGAGAGTCTGAGGGCTGGTGGGAGCGAGTTCCAGAGAGTAGGGGCAGCCCTGGTGAAGTCCTGCAATCGTGCATGTGACTGAGATATGCGTGGTGCGACTAGGCGCAGGTCATTGGAGGATCGGAGGGGGCGGATCAGTATGTGCCTGTGGACCAGATCAGAGATGTAGGTCGGGCAGGTCTTGTGCACTGATTTGTAGGCCAAGCACAGGATTTTAAAATTGATCCTAAAGCTGATGGGGAGCCAGTGTAGGGCTTTACAGAGCGGAGTTGTAGAGGTGCAGCGATGAGAAGAATGTATCAGTCTGGCTGCCGCATTCATTACCAATTGAAGTGGGACAGTACGGTTAGAGGGGACGCCAGACAAAATAGAATTGCAGTAGTCTACGCGGGAGATGACAAGGGCGTGGGTAAGGAGTTTAGTGGTGTCCGGACAGGTAGGAGAGGATCTTGGGGATGTTGCGGAGGTGGAAGTTGCAGGATCGAGCAATACCTTGGAGTCCAGGGTAACACCTAGATAGGAGGTAGGGCGGATGGTAGTATTTTCGATAGTGATGTGCAAATCTGGGAGGGGTGCAGCAGTGCGGGGTGGGAATATTAGAAGCTCAGTCTTGTCCAAATTAAGCTTCAGGAACCTGGCGACCATCCAGGAGGAAATGGATGTGAGGCAGGCAGAGACTTGGTCCATGGTAGAGGAGGGGAGATCTGGGGTGTGGAGGTATATCTGGGTGTCATCGGCATACAGGTGGTAGTTGAAGCCCATGGAGGAGATGATTTTGCCAATTGAGGCAGTATTGAGTGAGAACTGTAGTGGTCCTAGGACGGAACCTTGAGGAACACCAACTGAGAGGGGTGTAGGAGTGGATGAGGAGCCATTGAAAAATGTTGTGAAGGAGCTGTTGGAGAAGTAGGAGGAGATCCAGGCTAAGACTAGGTCCTGAATGCTCATTGACTGCAAGCAGTGGAGGAGGAGGGAGTGGTTGACAATGTCAAATGCCAAGGAGAGGTCCAGGAGGAGCAGGATGGAGTATTTACCTTCGGCGTTGGCAAGGTCATTGACCACTTTGGTGAGGGCTGTTTCTGTAGAATGGGCTGTACCAAAACCAGATTGCAGGGGATCGAGAAAGAAGGGAGTTGGAATTGAAGAAGTTGGTCAGGCGTTGGTGGGCCAGGCGTTCAAGAATTTTCAAGGCAAAAGGGAGGAGGTAGATTGGGCAGTTGTTGGATGGCAGTGCAGGGTCAAGTGAAGGTTTCTTCAGCAGGGGTAGCACAGTGGCCTCCACCGTGACAGGATTGAAGGAGGTAAGGGGGGAGAAAGAGGCAGGAGTAGGATGGGGTGGCGGTACAGGACTGCGATAATGGCTAGGAGGGGATAGTAGAGGCGGATAGCATGGGCCTCTTGTGATTTGTAGGTGAGAGATATCATCACGATCAGCAGAATATTTCTGGTCTCCAAACACTTCCTCCTGGATGAGCGGCTGGTCACTAGTAAGTAGGCAGATCTACCTGTGACCTGTGGCTGTATGACTGTCCCTAAAGAGTAAGGGTTCGAGAGTCCACGGGGGTGGGAAGGGGGCGCAATTTTTACACCCTTGCCCTGGATGCAATTTAGCCTAGAAACTGACCTGTCGCACAGTAAGGGCTCCGCCACACTATTTGGGCCCGTTTCCACTAGAAGCAGTGAAATGTGGCTACATAGCCGTGTCGCACCGCGGGTGTGCTGACACACATGCACGGCAATGCAATAGTTTCCACTGCGTGCATGTTGTGCGGAGCGATCCGAGAATCTGCAGCATGTGGCAGATTGTTGCACAGCCGCATCCGCCCGAGTAGCAGCAGTAAAGATGCGATGTGGCTAGGTAGCCGCATTAGCATCACTTTAGAATGGAAAAGGGCCCTAAGCGATTTTCTGAGCGCTTTGTGATTGATTAGCTTTTAAAAATCACTCCCATTCACTTTAATTAAAACCGCTGTAAAAATCGCTGCAATCGCGTACGCGAAAAATTGCGTCAATTTAGACTGTGATTTTAATGAAAGTGAATCTCAGCGATTTTTAAAAAGCGCTCAGAGAGCACTAATCAATCACAAAGCGCTCAGAAATGCGCTTATAGTGTAGCTGAGCCCTTACAGAGGAAAATCCTTTACAGTGAGGGATAGACTGAAATAATGCTGCCTTCTAATCTTCTCTCCTCCCTATTCTAAAGAAGAACTCCGGGGCTATTATTGAATTTTGCAACAGGAGTATTTACAGCTGAACAGAAACGGACGCCGGACCACGGGAGGTGCGGTAAGCCGCGTAATTAAAGACTTAGGTATCCTTCAAAGAGAATATGGAAATTATCTCCTAGGAGATAATTTAAGAGAAAAAGTTAATTGCATATGAGCCCTGGACCCTTATTCAATTCACTTTTTCTCCTAGGTGAAATTTTTACGCTTTATAAATAAAATGGCTTGAAGGCCAATTTCACACTATCGCATCTTGTCGTGGTACGCAAACCCGCTGCTCCCACGTCGCAGTGGCCAATAGTCTCTGTGAGCCTGGCCACACTACCCAAGGTGCTACGCAATGTGGCAGAAGTTATATAAAGGACACAGAGATGACGCAGTCTCTGCAGTGCGTTGCCAAGTGACACCGCCAGTCACGCATTTGCATGGAGTCTATGGTACCACAGGTGCTGATCAGACAAAATTCATTGACCTACTTCCTGTCCAGTAGAGAGCACATCACTGTGGAGGGGGCGGAGCGATGCAGATTGCCCTGTTGACGCACACAGTGTTTCGTGATAGTTGTCCGTTCAGGCTACTTACACACTTACCGTGTTTCTTTGTGTAGTGGTATTCTCCGTCACTGCAGCTCGTCGTGAGGGTAATGTAAGTCTATGGAGACCTGCACACAATTGTGACGTGATGCGACTAAAGTAGAAAAATCGCCCGCCGCAAACCTGCAATGTGTTGCCGCAATGCAAGTCTATAATGATACGGTAAGTGTAAACAAGCGATTGCGGTGCATGTGCAGAGCGATGGTAGACCAGTGACATATTTCCTGTCCAGCAGGGAGTACTTCACTGAGCAGGGGGCGGAGCTATGTATATTACGCTGACGGTGCACTCTGACGCAGGGAAATGTGCACAGAATGGTGCGGTCGTCCTGCCCCGGGCTCTCCTGCTGCTGGATGATCGCACTGCCAGATGTGTGATATTAGCCTCAGGGACACTCAGTAATCCCGATGACCTGTGGGAGGGTTAGTGTTAGGCACTGGTGAGGGGGGAAGGTTAGTATGACTCTAGGTCTGGAGGATCAGGGTGTAGTAGGTCAGTCAGATGTTAGGTTAGGGTTTCTGGGTGCGTCCTTACCTGCCTGGGCCCCTGCCCGCGGGAGTCTGAGGCTTTGTACCCAGGCACGCTGCACCTCCCCAGGCTGCCATTAGGGGTGCTCCCGCAGCTGCTAATGATCTGCAGCTGCTTCTCTGCCCGGTCCGCCCGATCCAGGAGCTCCTCAATGAACTGCTGCAGGCGCACTTTGGCGTTGGCTTCTCGACTCGCTGTCTCCTTCAGGAACATGTCGATCTCCACCACCTCCCTGCAGGACGGGGAGCAGAGAAGAGGGTGAGTATCAGGGCTGAGGCATAACCCTGAGAAAACAGCTGAACACGCAAGTCAGACACACGTGGGATGTAGATACTCATATGGCCAACTTCTTGACATAAGAAAGAAGGACACTTACACCACACCTCAGCCACGCCCATTCTACACCACTATTCACACCCCCAGCACAACCCTAGTCACGCCCCTGCCACACCCCTAGTCACGCCCATGCCACACCTCTAATCACACCCCCAGCACAACCCTAGTCACGCCCATGCCACACCTCTAATCACACCCCCAGCACAACCCTAGTCACGCCCATTCCACACCTCTAATCACACCCCCAGCACAACCCTAGTCACACCCCTGCCACACCTCTAATCACACCCCCAGCACAACCCTAGTCACGCCCATTCCACACCTCTAATCACACCCCCAGCACAACCCTAGTCACGCCTATGCCACACCTCTAATCACACCCCCAGCACAACCCTAGTCACGCCCATTCCACACCTCTAATCACACCCCTAGCACAACCCTAGTCACACCCCTGCCACACCTCTAATCACACCCACAGCACAACCCTAGTCACGCCCATTCCACACCTCTAATCACACCCCCAGCACAACCCTAGTCACACCCCTGCCACACCGATGACAACGCCCCTGCCACAAATACTATTAAGATTTCATAAGAAAAATATGTTGTTTTATTTTTCAAACCACACTGGTCCTTTCTATCCTGGCTCATTTACCTTCATAGTCACATTTGAAAATAAGAAATATATCAATTTAAAGGGGAACTGAAGGGAAAATAACATAATGAACAAAATTGCTTATTGTTTACAATATTGATTTACAGATTATTTAGTCAGTGTTTGCCCATTGCAAAATCTTTCCTCTCCTCGATTTACATTCAGACATTTATCACTGGTGGTGACATCTTTAGTTCTGCCAGGTGATCTGTGCAGAATGTCCGTTACTGAGAGTTCTTTGCATAGAGGGAGATGCTGCTTGCTTGGCAGTTGGGAGTCATTATTTCCCACAATGCAACGAAGCTCACAGACATGGTCCTGACATCACACTGTGGGAGGGGTTTCACCACAGTATCAGCCATGCAGACCCCTCTGACAATCTATTGCAGAAAAGGTAAAGCTTTCTCATGGGAAAGGGGGTATTAGCTACTGATTGGGATGAAGTTCAATCCTGGGTTACAGTTCCTCTTTACATGCTGGGAACACAGTTTAGAGTAAACTGAAAACGCTTTTCAGTAGAAAAACATATATACAGTATATAATGACCTAGATCTGTACATCATTCTTGAAAGAGGGACAAATGAGAGGAGGAAAGAGGGACAGAGGGGCAGGGTTCCCAAAGAGGGACTGTCCCTCCAAAAAAGGGACAGTTGGGAGTTATGCTCATACTGTATACAAACTGCCCTGGCTGCTGGGAGATGCGCAATGCTCTTGTGAGTCGTTATCCCGTGCCATACTGCACAGCCAGGAGAGTGACACCATTTCTCACTGCCGGCCTCCATACTACTCTCATGTCACACTCATGTAAAGGTGCATACATACATACAATTTTGATTGGCCAATTGCTGACCAATTTTTCCACCAACAGGTTATAAATATGATGAACATATAATTGTGTAGATTAGCTGTCATACTACATGGAAAAACAAAAGTTTGCTTTCCTAAAACAGAAAGAATTTGCGATAATACTATACTACATGGAAATGGTCAAATTGGCCATTCATTGGCCAATCGAAAGTGGATGTGTGTACCAGGCTTCACAGGAATCCATTGCAGATTTAAATTTAAAAATAGTATTTCCCCAGCTGTTGCGCTCATCCTGTAACACTCCAGCGAAAAAAGTAGTCAGTTAAAATCTGACAGAACTGTGAGGTTTTGGACTAGTCCATCTCCTCATGGATGAGTCTCAGGGTGTTTTGTGTCTTCAATAGCATTTCCTGAATGTCAGTTTAACTGAGAAAATAGTAACACACCAGCCAGCCTCCCTACTCACTGGCAAACTATTTAGGAAGTGAAGGTGGTCGCTAATGGTCCAATTTCTAGCGAAAAATCGTTAGAGCGATCAGAAATTCTGATCGGATTGGTTGTAAATAATCTCCGTTGATGAGCACAATCGATTACGAACGATTATAAAAATAGTCATCTGATTGGATTTTTATCAAACCAAAATTTGAATTTTCTTGTTGGTTGTAATAGATAGGAAGCAAAGATTGGTTCGTTGATGGTGTAGTGAACGATTTTGCTTCAGAATTATCTGATCGCTTGAACGATTTTCCGCTAGAAATTGCATCGTTAGTGGCCACCTTTAGGCCTCTTTCACAGAAGGACGTTAAAGTCGCACGTTATAAAAATGTATAACGCAGAGTAACGCACAGCAATACAAAGTCTGTGCGACATTCACAGTGCACACGTTGCGTTGTGTGTAACGTGTAGTAATATTTAGAAAGTGCTGCATGCTGTGCGTTTAGCAATACATTTGCTGCGTTATGTGTGTTGCACATGCTCAGTAATGTATTTTTTTAAATGTAACGCATGCGCCGCTTTCGTTCTACCAGTATGTAACGAAAACGGCGCACCAAGAGACACATAACGCAGTGCAAAATAACGTCCAATTTTATAACCTACATGCGCTGCGTTAGGAACACGTTGTGCGACTTTAACGTCGCATCAAACGCAACGTCCCACTGTGAAAGAGGCCTTAGACTTAGAAACTGCCTTTCAAGGACCACTCCAGGGACAAAAGTAAGCAGTTACAATCTGAAAGAACCAACAGGTTTCGAACTAGTCCATCTCCTCATGGGGGATTCTCATGGTTTTCTTTTTTTTCAAAAGCATTTCTTGAAAGGCAGTTGCTAAGTCTAGCTGACAAAACAGTGAGCAAGTGATTAGGGAGGCTGGCTGGCATTTTACTATTTTGATATTTGAGCTGCTATTCAGGAAATGTTTTTAAAAACTAAGAAGGCCCTGAGAATCCCCCATGATGAGATGGACTTGTCCAAAACCTGTCAGTTATGTTGGATTTTAAAGAGAAACCGTAACCAAGAATTGAACTTCATCCCAATCAGTGGCTGATACCCCCTTTTACATGAGAAATCTATTCCTTTTCACAAACAGACCATCAGGGGGCGCTGTATGGCTGATATTGTGGTGAAACCCCTCCCACAGTGTGATGTCAGGACCATGGTTCTGACATCACACTGTGCGAGCCTTGTTGCATTGTGGGAAATAATAGCTGTTTACAGCTGTTTCCACTTCCCAAAAAAGCAAGCAGAATCTCCTTCCACTCACATCACCTGCCAGCAGTAAAAATGTCACCATGTGATAAATGTCAGAATGTAAATCAGGGATTTAAAATATTTTACAATGAGAAAACACTGACTACATCATTTATACATAATTATTGTAAAAATGAAGCACTTTTTTTTTTTTTACATTTTTTTCACTGGAGTTCCTCTTTAACTGCCTACTTTTTCACTGGAGTGGTTTCAGGAAATGCTTTTGAAAAACAATGAAAACCCTGACAATCCCCATGAGGAGATCGACTAGTTAAACACCTGTCGGTTCTGTCAGATTTTAACTGCTCACTTTGTTTTCGCTGGAGTGGTCCTTTAAAAGAAGCGCGATTGCGATCAGAAATCCAACTATCTCTTGTCGGGTTTCTTTGGGACAACTATCGCAGGACGGCTATGCGATGACAGGGAACCTTTACAACGCTTGCTTCACAAGATCAGGTCACAGTTCCACTTTAAATAATCCTCGCAGTGATCTGGCAAGATGGAGTTAATTCTCCCTCGGCCTTTCCTGTTAATGAAAAGCTAGCAGCAGCGGCTGTTTATTTTTAAATGCGTTAAACACGCGCTGACAATACACCGCTGCGGGAGCGCTCCGCCACCTTCCCCTGCAAGTGTTTATTTTATTCAAGCGTAATTAGCCAGAGTCTGCTTTCTGCAAGCGCCATGGGGGAAGGGCCCGGAGTCATACAGAGCCGCACAATCACTTCCTGTACAATGGCTGCCCGCGGGGGCATCGGCAGGGGGCGGCGATAGAGGGAGGGGTCTCCAGAATATGATGTGGGCTCCCGAGGTCTCTGAATACAGCTGAACACAATGCGAGAAGGAGTTCCTACCGGACAAAATCTACCTTAAAGAGGAACTGTTGCGAAAATCTTAAAGGGAAGGTCCAAGCAAAAAAAAAAAATGAGTTTCACTTACCTGAGGCTTCTACCAGCCCCATGCAGCCATCCTGTGCCCTTGTAGTCACTCACTGCTGCTCCAGTCCCCCGCTGGCAGCTTGCCGACCTCAGAGGTCGGCGGGCCGCATTGCGTACATTTTTACACATTCCCGCTAGTGCAGGAACATTAACGCATACATTTTTACGCGTTAGTGGTGCAACACGTAAATATTTGTTCCTGCACTAGCTGGAATGCGTAAAAATGTATGCAATGTGGCCCTGACCTCCGAGGTCAGAAAGCTGCCAGCGGGGGACTGGAGCAGCAGTGAGTGACTACAAGGGCACAGGATGGCTACATGGGGCTGGTAGAAGCCCCAGGTAAGTGAAACTCATTTTTTTTTTTTTTTGCTTGAACCTTCCCTTTAACATTTAAAACACATACAAATAAGAAGTACATTTCTCCTAGAGTAAAATGAGCCCTAAATTACTTTTCTCCTATGTTGCTGTCACTTACAGTAGGTAGTAGAAATCTGACATTATCGCCAGGTTTTGGGTTAGTCCATCTCTTCATGGGGGATTCTCAGAATGGCCTTTATTCTTTACTAGCTGGTGGCCCAGCGTTGCCCGGGTATGTATTTGACCGGTGTTGGCTCCGCCCACGTTTCCTAACCCTAACACATAAATACGCAATTACTTAATGACCAAGTGTGTGAGCTTTGCGGTCTTTGGCATCAATAATTTGCATTGAAATAAAATAAATCTGATTGGCTGTGGCTCCACCCCTTTTCTGAATTTGAACCCCAATCACCCAATGGTACAGGTGATTAACAGTGCAAGAGGCTTGTGCCATTAACAGTGCAAGAATGGCAGCTATGTAAATATTCCCCTTGAAAATCAATAGGTTAATTTTGATTGGCTTTTATAGACTCCACCCACCTTTCTGAATATTAATCCCAGTCACCCAACGACCAACTGTGCAAAGTTTAAGAACCCTACCATTAACAGTGTAAGAATGGCTGCAGCTTACATTTTCCCAGTGAAAGTTGTGTTTGTCTCCGCCCACTGATGACCCGGCGTTGCCCGGGTATGTATTTGGCTGATGTTGGCTGCGCCCACTTTTCCTAACCCTAACACACAATTACTCAATTATTCAATGACCAAGTTTGTGAGCTTTGCTGTCTTTGGCATCAATAACCTGCATTAAAATGAAACAAATCAGATTGGCTGTTTGTGGCTCCACCCCCTTTTATGAAATTGAACCCCAGTCACCCAATGATCAACTGTACCAGGTTTAAGGCTTGTGCCATTAACAGTGCTGCAAAGAAGGACGAAGTTCCGCACAAAATCCTTGGTTAGATAGAGTCCCAACTTTATTTATACAGGTAAAACCCGTACAGCCAAGGAGCTGACATGTTTCGGACTCGCAGGTCCTTAATCATATCAGCTCCTTCGCTGTACGGGTTTTACCTGTATAAATAAACTTGGGACTCTATCTAACCAAGGATTTTGTGCCAAAAGCTTACTTTTTATTTACCTCCAAGTTAACCAAAAAATGGTATCATCCTGATTCAAAACAAAAATGACAATTGAAGTCTTATTAATAATGATACTAACTTGGGATGAAAATAATCATAAGGAGATGACAGCAATAAGGCTACATTCACAGTGTTGCGTTGTAACGGCTGCTTTGTAACGCGGCTTACCGCACTGCAATGCACCACCTGTGCGACATTCACAGTGTGGCGGAAGCACTGCGGTGTGGTGGAAGCGTTACGGTAACACACTGTATGTGGTATAATACAATCCTGTAACCCGTTATACCGCAACACTCCCGCCACACTGCGAACGTCGCAAGCGAGACTAAATAATACTATAATAAATACAACAGTGAAAATAATTACAATCATTTAAATAAAACTCTTAATTCTTAAATAATTAAGGTGATGATAATGAGACATTATTATTGTTATTACTTTGTTGCTGTAATAATAATAAATCAAGCAAAGCCGACCACAGCTGCTTGAGTTGGGTAGTAATACCCTCTTATACCCACAAGATGGCAGCAGCTGCCATTTAATGCATGGAAACTGATGTAAATACACAGTAAGGTTTCCAGTAAACTGTATGCAGCGCAATTTGCAAGCCTGGGATCCACAGGAGCAGCACTATGGAATCTCCAGCACTTCAAAAAGTCAGCTAGGCTAATCGAAGTAAATGGAGGTGAACCCACAGGAGTGATTGCAATGTCCACAAAGCACAATTTGTGAATCCTGCAGCAATTCTGATGCGCATGCACTCCAATCGCTACAAAATTGCTTTGCAATCGCTCTACAGCAATTTTACTACCTGCTCCACATACCAATGAAGTTAATTTACATGAAAATGTTGCTAATTAATTTTCATTTTCATTGCTTTGAATGAAACGCAATTCACACATCGCACGTGAAAACACTGCAGTGTGATTGTAAGGGACAATTCACACTTGCGATTGCAAAACACGATCGTTAGGCGATTGTGATCTTGCATTTCAATCACACTTGCGCTTGTACAGCAATTGCGATTGTCATTCAGTAACCAGCGATCGCTCCAAAAATGCTCCATGCCGCTCGTTTGCGATTATCAGAAATCGCAAATGCAGCAGTGTGAACGATCCCATAGAGAAACATGGTTTACAATGCTTTGCTAATCCATCAGCAAAGCGCTGGAAAATGCTGAAAAGCGCCTCAGTGCCAAAGGGCCCCACAACACAGAGAACTGGAAAACAAACTGAAAACCGCAGGACACATGCGATGCTATTACAATACATCAGATCAGTGACAAACGTGAAATCGCAATTCTGCACACTGCATGTAGATTCAGCTAAGCTTGAGCAGCCCTCAGGTGCCAGATCAGGGGAGCTCTGTCATTGTAAAGTAACAAAATCTGCCTTGTGGAATTTCACATCAGATCCTTGTTCAGGAAAAGCCACACAAAGCTTAGATCATTTCTGTAGCTAACAAAGAAGACCAACATACATCGCCAGAGCGGCAGAAAGATAAACCAGCTGACATCCAGCGCCCAGCACATCCCTCCTGCAGCGCCAGGCTAAGGTTGCGTTCACACGCTAAATAAACCTCAGCTGAGGTGGCCCGTAACTGCTGAAAACCTAGCGTGTGTGTACAGAAGCCCCTGACTCCTCTTGACCACTTGGCCAGCGATACACCTGGCGTATTGCATTCGGATAAGAGCACTCTTCTCCCCACTCCCCGTGCCGGCCTCGTAATGTCACCCCAGCGTCACTCCCCCTCGCACAAAAACTAAACACGTCGTTAGCGATATGTCTGTACCAACTCGGGCCCTGCAGTGTAACACAAGATATCGGCCACCGATCTCTATCAGGCAACATGCCTTGTATGTGCGTAAAAGACTTAAGGCCGCATTCACACTGTGCATGGTGCTGCTGCTGTTCTTCATGATACCTCAATTCAATTACTAGTGCAGTGCCGCTATCCATTACCATAGAGGCCGTGGCACCACCATTATGGCGCAGGGAGGACTGGCCACAAGCCTTGGCCAAGCCTCCAGCCCCCTGCCATGCAATACCTCAGCTTTATATAACGCTGCACTCCTGACTTGCTACTAAACAGCAGAGCATACTCACTCATTCGCCAGTGCGCATTGAAAGTACCTGTCACTGACAGACCCCCAGCTGACTGGAAACCTGACATAGATTGGGGTGGAGGGGAGAGATCAGGGAGCATGTAAGGTCTGATGGAGTTACTGCATGAAATCAGGGTGTCTTCTGATATGTGGGGTAATGCTTGCTGCATTTCGTATGTGAGGGCTAACGTTTGCTGAACTTCCTATTGAGTCATGTTTACTGCTGCATTTCATGTGTGGGGTATTGTTTGCTGCATTTCCTATATTGGGGAAATGTTTGCTGCATTATATACCGGTATATGTGGGAGGTAATGTTTGATAAACTTCATATGTAGGGGATAACGTTTTCTGCATTTCATATTTGGGAGGTAATATTTGCTGGGTTTCATATGGGGGCATAATGTTTGCTGCATTTCATTTGTGTGGTAAATGTTTGCTGCATTTCATACAGGGGGTAACATTTGCTGCATTTCATACATGGTATAATGTTTGATGCATTTCACATGGGGGCATAATATTTGCTGCATTTCATTTGTGAGGTGAGTTATGTTTGCTGCTTTTCATATGTGGGGGGTTAAATCTGCTGCATTTCATATGTGGGGTCATGTTTGCTATATTTATGTGGGGTAACATTGATGCATTTCAAATGTAAGTAATGACTGCTGCATTTCTTATTTGATGGTCATAATAGCTACATTTGATATTTTGGGGTTATTGTTGCAGCATTTGCCATCTTGGGGGCTCATGATTACTTAAGAATATGCAAATCCATTAACCAAAAAAACAAACACAATGAATTCCAGGAGCTACACCATGACTGGTTGACAGTCTAGGGCTCGGTTTCATCAGCCAATCAGAAGCAGAGTCCTCACATTCCTCCCTCCTCTCAGTCTGACTAGTTTACTTTTTCATGAAGACTTTTTTTCAGTGTTCAGCACACATCTTATTCGATTTCTGTGTGAAGGCGAGAGCTGTGCCACCTTATCTCTATTCATGTTCTGCAGCTCGGTAATGAAGAGGGAGATAGTCTGACTTTGATTAAATCATGTTTTATTTAAGCTCAGCGGGCAGCCTCGCTGGGAGAATGGTAATCCCGGCAACGTCTGTGTGCCAAGCTGCATTGTACGATCCTCCTGCAAGAGAGAACCACTCCCTGCTACTGGGATTACCGATGACTGCTATTGGTGGAGCCACCCACCAATGTCTACGCATCTTCTACAGCTCTGGTCATGACGGGTGCAGAGCGTATACTCTGTATGGCTGTACCTCTGCAGCAAGCTATAGCAGTGGGGTGTACCCACTCCTGTCCGAGCAAAGGCTTCAGCGGGAATTCTGTAGAGGTCTGCAGAGTGCAGAACAAAAGCTTGGCAGCGGTGTCCAAAACTCTAAGGCTCGGTTCCGACTAGCGCCGGATCAACGAGGGCGGACGGTGTATGTCCACTACCATGGTCCGGCTGTAGCGGGGCAGATGCATTACCTGCATAGGCTATATGGGGAACGCATCCGCCTGTCCGGGGTTATCGCGGACTACACAGAAGTGCAGTCAGCTTACCGCAACTGATCCACTGCAGAGTGACAAGTGTGACCGGCTGCTGATATATGAAATAGGAGCCGTTCACTGTCCCTTTAGCGATTAACAGAGAACAGACAAAAAATTCTATTCTCTGCTCTATTGTGAACACAGCCTCATACTGAACCTTGGCAAGGCTGACATATTTTATTTTAAGTGGATAGCTGCATTCATTGCTTCAAATCTACATCCACATTTTTAGATGAGAATTAGTACATAATTTGCATCTGTTTAGCATTCAAGGCATGTATTTAGCCCCAGTGGGGCTGTGCATTGCCTCTGTTGGTTTACATTACAGGTGCAGCCTTGAGTGCTGTCATTAGTCTTTCTGTCTGCTTGATGTAATGTGTATACCATTTATGATTAGCAGCACGAGGAATATTATGTTTTTATTGCTAGACTAGTGTTAGGCCTTCCCCGAGGGGGTCCGTCATCGCCGTGGGGAAGTCTATTAGGTAATAATCTGTGCACACATTATCACTGAAGCTAACACCCCCCTTTGCCTGTTTTGAGTGCTAGGTGAGTAATATTGTCCAGTTACTGGAGCTCTGCACATCCATGCAGATTGATCATTCAGGTATAAGTTCTGTTTGAAAGCGTTGCCATGTCTCCCGCGGTACAAATTGAACGTAAGTATACAGGTGGCTAGCTGAATTAATTTCTTCAAATCTACATCCAAATTTTTAGATTAGAATTAGTACATAATTTGCATATGTTTTGCATTCATGGCATGTATTTAGCCCCAGTGGGGCTCCGCATTGCCTCTGTTGGTTTACATTGCAGCGCTGTAAATTTTTCTGTCTGTATATTTTCTTTTAAACAATGCAGATGGCCTGGCTGTCCTCCTGATCCTCTGCCTCTAATGCTTTTAGCCAATAGACCCTGAACAAGCAGGCAGCAGATCAGGTGTTTCTGGCTGAGGCTGATTTCACATTACAAATTGGCGTTAGCATTGTGGTGCGCCGCACAGCATAGTACATTACCTGGAATAAAGTATAGGATACTTTTTATTCCCATAACCAAAAAGGGGGCGGAGACAAATACAAATTTCTCTGAGAAAATGTAAACTGCAGCCATTCTTACACTGTTAATGGTAGGGTTCTCAAACTTTGCACAGTTGGTCGTTGGGTGACTGGAATTAATATTCAGAAAAGTGGGAGGAGCCTACAAAAGCCAATCATAATTCACCTATTGATTTTCAAGGGGAATATTTACATTGCTGCAATTCTTGCACTGTTAATGGCACAAGCCTTAAACCTGGTACAGTTGGTCATTGGGTGACTGGGGTTCAAATTTAGACAAAGGGGTGGAGCCCCAAACATCCAATTAGATTTGTTTCATTTCAATGCAAATTATTGATGTCAAAGACCGCAAAGCTCACAAACTTGGTCATTGAGTAATTATGTGTTAGGTTTAGAAAAAGTGGGCGGAGCTAACACCAGCCAAATACATACCCGAGCAATGTCGGGACATCAGTGGGTGGAGACAAATACACATACACTGGGAAAATGTAAACTGCAGCCATTCTTACACTGTTAGTGGGAGGGCTCTCAAACTTTGCACAACTGGTCACTGGGTGAGGGGGATTAATATTCAGAAAAGTGGGTGGAGCCTACAAAAGTCAATCAAAATTT
Organism: Hyperolius riggenbachi; assembly: GCF_040937935.1. Classification (NCBI taxonomy): domain Eukaryota; kingdom Metazoa; phylum Chordata; class Amphibia; order Anura; family Hyperoliidae; genus Hyperolius; species Hyperolius riggenbachi. Next base: position 22,804,864 of record NC_090646.1, on the reverse strand, counting down.
ACCTATTGCTTTTCAAGGGGAATATTTAATTGCTGCTATTCTTGCACTGTAAACCTCCTTGGCAGTTATCCCGAGCTAGGGTCGGGGCGGAAAACCGCAGTGAAGAGCGGTAATCCCGACCTCTGCTCGTGGTAGCCGCTGGAGGTTGTGTGCAGAGTATAGCGTGCAGCGGGCATTATTGCATGCCTCTAGGGGGATCCCGACGTTGGCCGCCATTCTTCTTCCTTTCCTCCGAGGCTCTGCTTCCTGCTGGTGAGATTGCCGGCTGACGTCATGATGACAGGCAGAGCCGGGACAAAGTTCTCCAGCACCCAAGGCAGAGACACCAAAGTGCGCCCCTCCATCCTTCCCACAACAGCCATCACACACTGGTTGCTATTAGACTAAGAGGCGCCCCAGGGCCTCTAACTCCACCCCCCCCCCCAACACCTTAATCTCTAGTTATCTGGCTTGCAGTCACTGCCATGTATCCCCTTTTCTTATTTCTCTCTGCTTCACACACAATAGGGGAATGATGGCTGAGTGAGTTGTGTGCCCCCCTCCTACACTGCGCCCTAAGGCTGGAGCCTCTCTCGCCTCTGCCCCACCCTGTGCCCCCTCCTACACTGCGCCCTGAGGCTGGAGCCTCTCTCGCCTCTGCCCCGCCCTGTGCCCCCTCCTACACTGCGCCCTGAGGCTGGAGCCTCTCTCGCCTCTGCCCCGCCCTGTGCCCCCTCCTACACTGCGCCCTGAGGCTAGAGCCTCTCTCGCCTCTGCCCCACCCTGTGCCCCCTCCTACACTGCGCCCTGAGGCTGAAGCCTCTCTTGCCTCTGCCTCAGCCCTGATGACAGCCGACAATTTCACTCTAGAGTTCCAGCGCCACCCGGAGGATGGAGGCCTAACTGCAGCGCTGGAGCCAGGGAGGTGAGTGATTGAAAAACTGCTACAGATCTCCCTGGCGTTGTGATTTTTTTCAGGTTTTAGGGTCTGAAAGGGTGCAAAAAAATTGCCCTGCTTTTAGACCCTAAAATCCGGAAAGAATCATAACGCAAGGGGCTTAGTGGCACAGGCCTCAAACCTGGTACAGTTGATCATTGGGTGACTGGGGTTCAAATTCAGAAAAGAGGGTGGAGCCACAAACAGCCAATCAGATTTGTTTCATTCCAATGCAAATTATTTATGCCAAAGACCACAAAGCTCACAAACTTGGTCATTGAGTAATTGTGTGTTAGGGTTAGAGAAAGTGGGCGGAGCCAACACCAGCCAAATACATACCCGAGCAACGCCGGGCCACCAGCTAGTGTAGGTATATGCTAGCGTCAGATGAGGGACTTCCGGCACAGCGTACCGCAACGTGGGAAGGCTGATCTTCCCCATAGACTCTCATTTGGCTGTGCGGCAATTTGCCACATCGCACCAGTGTGAAAGGGCCCTGAAATGTGACTGAATTCGCCGCATGACACGTCTGTACAGCCTAAGCCCTGTAATGGTGCCCTAAGGAATCAGGTTCCAATCCCCACCGTACAACATACCTTGTACGTGTGTGCGAGGCTTAAAGAGGAACTCCAGTGAAAAAAAAGTGCTTCATTTTTACAATAATTATGTATAAATGATTTAGTCAGTGTTTGCCCATTGTAACAGCTTTCCTCTCCCTGATTTACATTCTGACATTTATCACATGGTGACATTTTTACTGCTGGCAGGTGATGTCAGTGGAATGAGATGTTGCCTGCTTTTTTGGTGGTTGGAAAGAGCTGTAAACAGCTGTTATTTCCTACAATGCAACGAGGCTCCCACAGTGTGATGTCAGAACCATGGTCCTGACATCACACTGTGGGAGGGGTCTCACCACAATATCAGCCATACAGAGCTCCCTGATGATCCGTTTGTGAAAGGGAAAAGATTTCCCATGGGAAAGGGGGTATCAGCTACTGATTGAGATGAAGTTCAATTCTTGGTTACGGTTTCTCTACGAAGAAGATGTTCACTAGGACTGCCAGGCAACTGCATAGCTCCCAACTGTCCCTCTTTCCTCCTCATTTGTCCCTCTTTCAGGACTTTGTCCCTCTTTCTCTACTAAAGAATGTGTTTGATTGACTCTAAACTTAATTCCCATCCAATTGATATATTACTCATTTTAAAATGTTACTATGAAGGAAAATGAACCAGGATAGAAAGGACCAGTGTGGTTTTAATTATAAAACAAGATATTTTTCTTATGGAATCTTTATGGTATGCATGACTAGGGGTGTGACAGGGGAGTGACTAGGGGTGTGACAGGGGAGTGATCAGGGGTGTGGCAGGGGCATGGCTTAAGTGTCCCTTCTTCTCATCTCAAAAAGTTGGGAGGTATGCTGTATGTAGAGGTATGTAACTGATATTCTTTAAAAGGAAATCAAATGGCAGCCTCAATATACTTTCCACTTTCAGGTGTGCTTTAATGCAAATTACCCGCAGCTTGTAAAATGAGCCAATAGAAATCATCAGAAAGTGCATGTGACCAGGGCAGTTTCTAGGCTAAACTGCACCCAGGGCGAGGGTGTAAAAATTGCGCCCCCTTCCCCCCACTACGTGGACTCGGGAACCCTTACTCTTTAGGAACAGAAACACAGCCACAGGTCACAAGTAGATCTGCCTACTTACTAGTGACCAAATGCTCATCCAGGAGGAAGCAGGGACCAGGAAGATACACAGGCAAAGAGAGCCCGGAAAGCCGACTCCTCCATGGGTGCCGCGCACTCACAGCCTGCAGTACCGCTACAGGACATCAGGTGTCATCAAGCGGTGGTGACGTAATGATGACTTGATGTCTGACGCAGGCAGCCTAGGAGGAGTCAAGGAAGGTGATCATGATGGTAATCTTCTTTCTTCTTTCCATTTGGCTGCACCGCGCGTCACCAGCTCCCTAGCGGTCCTTCTGCCTGCGCCCCCTTCATCTACTTACTGGTCTGCGCCCAGTGCGGTCGCCCTGCCAGCACTGCCCAAGAAACGGCCCTGCATGTGACTAACCCAGAGTCAATCTGTATACAATCTGCACACAAGTCACTATCCTTAACATCTCCTCGTCTGTCTATACTGAAGATCTATGGCAGACTACACGTGCCGTAATCCGCAATCTCTAGGCTTTTAAACTCCAGGAAAATGTGAGCGATGAGGCGTGATGATTGGCTGGCCTGCAGCGGCTGAGCTGATCCCCGCCGTGTCTTTGTGTGGCAGGAGAGTCTCCGGGACGTTGGCACGTCGCTCGCTATAAATACATCTCTGATGAGGGGTGGAATTAGCACCTTGTGGCCGCCTGCGTCACGAAGATCAGGTGGGATTGTGCTAGCCCCTGGCAGCAATGGCGGAACCGTCTGCCCCATTGTACAGAGACAGCAGAGCCAGTAAGGGCGGGTATCTGAGGATATATGGCCAGGATGGGCTATAGGATGGATGGATGGATGACACCTCGGAATGTACGATGTGTTTCTCTACAGAGATGCTATAGAAACAACATATAAAACAATTAAAGGACAACTGAGGCAAGTGAGATATGGCGGCTGCCATATTTATTTCTTTTTAAGTAATACCAGTTGCCTGGCTGTCCTACTGATCCTCTGCCTCTAATACTTTTAGCCACAGCCCCTTAACAAGCATGCGGCAGATCAGGTGTTTCTGACATTATTGTCAGATCTGACAAGATTAGCTGCATGCTGGTTTCTGGTGTGATTCAGACACTACTGCTGCCAAATAGATCAGCTGGGCTTCCAGGCAACTGGTATTGTTTAACAGGAAATAAATACGGCAGCCTCCATATTCTTCTCACTTCAGGTGTCCTTTAAGGTGTCCACTCACAGAGAGCACTCTGGCCAATCAATTCTCTGTGATGAAGGTAATCATTGCAGATTAAAAACTAATACAGTAACGGCCCCTTCCCTTACCTCTTTGGGCTGCTGCACACCAAGAGGGCTTCTGAGTGCTTTTAAAATCTCCAGCGCTTCAAAAAGCGCTTGGCTAATGTGTTTGCATGAACTTGTTCACACCAGAGCCATGCGACTTTTTTTTTTGTTCAAACACCAGAATTATTTATCCTGATTCAAAACTTCCTGTGTGTAAAATACAAGCACTAGTTTACTGGCTAATTTAAAAAAAACAAAACAGTAAAGGTAGCCATACACTGGTCGATTTGCCATTAGATCGACCAACTGACAGATCCCTATCTGATCGAATCTGATCGTATGGCTGCCTTTACTGCAAACAGATTGTGAATCGATTTCAGCCTGAAACCGATCACAATCTGTTGAGCTGCTCCTGCCGCCTGCCCCCCCCCCCCCCCCCCCGTATACATTACCTGAAGCTGGCTCCGGGTCCTCTTCTCCGCGCTGCACGCATCCCAGCATCCTGCACCGCATCCCAGCGTACACTGTGTCACTCCGTGACCAGGAAGTTCAAATAGAGCGTCCTCTATTTGAACTTCCTGGTCACTGGAGTGACACAGGAAGTTAATGTACGCTGGGATGGAAGCAGGAACAGAGCGGTGCAGCGCAGAGAAGATGCCCGGGAGCCAGCGTCAGGTAATGTATACCTGTATCGGATCGGCCGCCGCTAGCGACACGCTCCCTACCCGCGGGCGATCGACGGTAATTTCCCGCACGGCTTGATCGACGGACCGATCCGATTTCGGGAGGAAATTGGATAGGCGGGTGCGTTTAGCGCGAACGATTGGCAGCAGATTCGATCCCAGTGATGAGAGGCGGAGCTGCAGCTGAAAGCTCTGCCTCTCACGGAAACGCTCCCCGCAGTGTGCCCCGGGGAGTTTAGCGAGATTTAGTTAGATTTCAACCGTAGGGATGCCGCGTTTTAGTTAGGGGAATAATGTTGAACAGCTTTTTGCAATAAAAATCTGTATTTTAGGAGACTTCAGAGTCTTCTTAACACCCGCATAGACTCAGGCCGACATGGAGAGTTTTTTTAGAGCCCCTATCCTGCTCAGTGTACGCTGCTGGAGCCTGGATATCTGTATGTTACTCAGTACCCCAGTGTATCGCCACCACTGGATCTCTGCATGATCAAATCTGACGGATAGCCATGCCACAAATTGAGTAATGTATGGGCCCCCGTATTCGGAAAGCTTGTGAAACTTAAAGTGACTTCTGGAGGGGGTAATGGCAGAGAGGGTTTCTCTACTGATCACAGCTGAGGTGTCTCTGGAGAGGAGGAGGATTGCGCACACAGAGTTCAGTGATTCTGCAGTCTCCCTGCTCTCAGAGGAGTGATCTGTATCAGTGATGAGAGCCCGGAGTGATTACCAGAGAGTGACTCAGCCACTGTTATGAGATTTTACATAATAATGCGAGGGGAGGGGGGGGGGGGAGCGGTACACTGCGTGTCTGTGGCAGTGACTGGTACCCCTGCTCTATCCCTACGTGTGCTCAATTCCCCATTGTCTTCTCATACAGTCCCTCTGAGACATCTGCCAGAGTTCATCCATCTGCAAATATATTATCTCACTGTTCGTAACGTGCAGAGGAAGGGAGGGCAATACACAATCTACTGTACACACTCCAAACACAGCTGAGGGTTACACACACTGATCCCCTTTAAGAGGAATTGTAACCCAGGATTGAATTTCATTCCAATCAGTAGCATATCCCCCATTTCTCACAATAAATCTTTACCTTTTTTTTTTACCTTTTCTCTAATAGATTATGGAACCTCGTTGCATTGTGGGAAATAACGACGTCTGCAACTGCCAAGCAAGCAGTATCTCCCTCTGTGCATAGAACTCTCAGTAACGAACATTCCGTACAGATCACCTGGCAGGACTAAAGATGTCACCACCAGTGATACATTTCAGAATGTAAATCAGGGAGAGGAGAGATTTTACAATGGGCCAAACACTGAGTAAATAATCTGTAAATGAATGTTGTAAACAATAAGCAATCTTATTCATTATGTTATTTTCACTAAAGGTCCCCTTTAAATAGAAACTGTGGTGAAAAGAACATCATTAACCACTTCACCACTGAGGGGTTTTACCCCTTGAGCAGCAGAGCAATTTTCACCTTTCAGCGCTCCTTCCATTCATTCGTCTATAACTTTATTATTACTTATCGCAATGAAATGAACTATATCTTGTTTTTTCCGCCACCAATTAGGCTTTCTTTAGGTGGGACATTATGCCAAGAATTATTTTATTCTAAATGTGTTTTAATGGGAAAATAGAAAAAAATGTGGGAAAAAAATTATTATTTTTCAGTTTTCGGCCTTTATAGTTTTCAAATAATGCATGCTACTGTAATTAAAACCCATGAAATGTATTTGCCCATTTGTCCCGATTATAAAACCGTTTAAATTATGTCCCTATCACAATGTTTGGCGCCAATATTTTATTTGGAAATACAGGTGCATGTTTTTCAGTTTTGCGTCCATCCCTAATTACAAGCCCATAGTTTATAAAGTAACAGTGTTATACCCTATTGACATAAATATTTAAAAAGTTCAGTCCCTAAGGTTACTATTTATGGTGTTTTTTTTATTGTATTTTTGTTTTTTAACCACTTCAGCCTACAGGGTTGAAATTTTTTTGCATCTGAGCAACTTTCACCTCCCATTCATTTGCTAATAACTTTATCACTACTTATCACAATGAATGGATCTATACCTTGTTTTTTCCGCCACCAATTAGGCTTTCTGTGGGTGATACATTTTGCTGAGAATTAATTTATTGTAAATCCATTTTAACAGGAATATTAAGAAAGAAATGGAAAAAAATCATTATTCCTCAGCTTTTGGCCATTATAGTTTGAAATTAATACATGCTACCATAATTAAAACCTATGTACTTTATTTACCAATTTGTCCCGCTTATTACACCATTTAAATTATGTCCCTATCACAATGTATGGTGCCGATATTCAATTTGGAAATAAAGGTGCATTTTTTCCGTTTTGCGTCCATCACTATTTAGAAGCCCATAATTTAATAAATCATATTGATATACTCCTTTGACATGCATATTTAAAAAGTTCAGACCCTTAGGTAACTATTTATGTTTTTTTATTATTATTATTTTATTATTGTAATTTTTTTTTAATTTTTTTATTAAAACTTGTATGTGGGTATTTTTTGGTGTGGGAGGTAAACAGGGGATTTTTAATGTTTAAAAATGTATTTATTTAATACCAAGTGTGTTTTTGGTGTAGTTTGCTATTTGGCCACAAGATGGCCATAGTCAAAAAGTCCTGGGAGCGATCGATCTCGCTCCCAGGAAGAAAAAAGTAGACCAGAGTTCAGAAAAGCCGCAGCGTCTGAAGAGACGCTGTCGGCTTTTCTCCAGGGGGGGGTCCGATCAGTGAAAGGGATTTATAACGGCCAGCAGCGGGGGCGCGTACGGGGGGGCGCGAGAGCGCGCGCGACCCGCGGGAGTGCGCAGCCTAACTGGATGAAAATTTTCGGCCAGTTAGGCTGAAATGGTTAATTACACACACAAAAAAAAATTGGGGAATGTGGGAGGTATTGAGTTAATTTATTGTGTAAAACTAATGTATTTGTATATGTAAAATGCTTTAGGGTGTAGTTTTACTATTTGGCCACAAGATGGCCACAGTAAGTTTGTGTTCATGCGACCTGTAAGCGTCCGGAAGGACGCTTACAGGAAGTAGAATGAGGCTGGGAAAATCACAATGATCGCGCTGTTTCTCATAGAAGCAGCAGATCATTGCGCGGGCTTAGATCAACGAACAGGAATGGATTTTCCCGTTCATTGATCTCCGGGCGAGCGGCGGCGCTGCACGAGCGGCGGGAGCGAGCGCACGAGCGGCGGGAGTGCGGACAGCGGCGGCAGCACGGGAGGTATGGATTTCTTCGTCCCTTGGTTTTTTAAGGGTGCAAAAAGGGACAGAGAAATCCATACCGCGGGGGGGTAAAGTGGTTAATAAAACTTTTTTTTACAATATACATTTATAAATTATTTACTTAGTGTTTGCCCATTGTAAAATCTTTCCTCTCCCTGATTTAAGTTATGGAATTTATCACATGGTGGCAGCATCTTTAGTTCTGTCAGGTGTATCGCTGCGGAATGTTTATTTCTGAGAGTTCCGAAGCAAGTGAAAATAATGCCTGGTCTCCCACAATACTCTGGGAGGAGAATTCCGCATAGTTTAACAGCCTAGTGCCATTCCTGGGAAGGCGGGGCTACATATCAATATACAGAAAGATATTGCTATAGGAAGTGTTTCTGATGCTGATTTACTGCATTTATCTATACGTCTATAATGTAACTTTTTTGGTGGATAAGGGAGTACATGATGGGAGCATGGCCAAAAGTTGTGGGACATTGCAAACATTTTAGAGTGGGGCGTGGTGGTACTATTTGTTGTGAGGGCAGCTTAAGCCACATACACACTTATACATTCCCTGCTGCTAAAATCAGAGGTGTAATTGCGAATCATACCCCCCCCCAGAACTTTTATGGGGCATCCCTAAATACATAATCGATTCCCCATCCCCTATGGTATCTCCTATAGCAAGGGGGGCTGTCTTCCAGGTGTAGCCCCCATGACTCAAAGTGTGGCCACCATGACTTGTCCCATTACAAGTGTTGCCTTCTTGACTCCACCATCCATGACAAGTGTGGCAACCTTGACTCCCCACACCCAAAACAAGTGTGGTCAAAACAACCGTGACTCTGGAGAGTCGGGAGACCCCTGCATTAGACTGCTTTTTGAGGAACTTTTGACTGGTCCAGAGACAGTTGCCAGACAACAGACTAGAAAGACTCTTTGGTAAAAATTGTAGACAGTGGGTAACTCAGTGAAGGACTTACTGTTGCTTCTTGGTGAGCTCCTGTTCCTTCTGCACCAAGTCTTGCTTTAATGAGGCGAGCATTTCCACACTAACATCCACCTGTCTGGTCAGCTCAGAAGCTCGGTCCTCCAAGTCCTGCTTCTCCCGGCCCAGCCGTACGCTCTCCTGTTTGGCCTTCTCTAGCTCTGAGGTTTTCCTCTCCAGTTCTACCTGAAGCCTCCCCACTTGTGTGGCAATTTTCTGTTCCACCTCCTCCGTCAGCTTCTCTAGCCGCTTATCCACTTCAAGCTTCTCAAAAGCCCTCACCTTCAGCCTTGCCAGGCCTTCCTCATAGGCAGCGTCCACAGCGGCAGAGGCCGCAGCTGCTGCGGCAACTGCTGCAGGTGGTGGGGAATGGGAAGCCATGGTGGTTTTGGTGAATATCTCTCCGAGCGGGATCTCTACTTCCTGGGTGAATCGAGAGGATGAAGGGCTGAAATCTTCTGACTGAACTAAGTCCCGTGTCAACCTTTGCTCCTTGCCTTGGAAGGATGTGCTTTCAAAGACTTCCCGGCGGTGGGCCGGGGTCAACAGAGCCGTCTCGCTGGTCAGTGGAAAGACGGCAGCATCACAAATGCTGTTGGTCTTGGACAGGACATAGAGGGTCTCGTAGGTGTGGTTATATTCCAGGTGGGCCCTCAGTGAGGACAGGCTCCTGAAACGCTTGTGCTCTCCGCACCTCGGACACCGATAAGGTAGATCCAAAGAGGCCATCCCTTCCCTCAGCTCCTTAAGCAGACTCTGTCCTTCAGCCCTGGGCAGACTGGGAAGATGCTGAGGGTCATGGTGTGTCTGGGACTCTGGAGAAGTCAAAGACTGGTAGTAAACAGACTCTTGCGAGGCTTCGTGCTAACAGATTCATTATTTGTGTTCACTGGTCTCTCTGTAGATGATAACGTCCCGTTCTTCTATCAGAGGAGAATTAGCTGGTCCGTGTTTAAGTTGACATCGTCCAGGAGAGGAGGACACTGCGAAGAGGAACAGAATTAACCATGGTCAGAAGCAATTTAGATATCTATATAAACACCAAGCAACAGTTGGTCACAATAAAGGACACATGACTTTCACAGCAAGAAAAGGAGAAATATGTGTAAAGTTAGAAAAAAGAAAAGCAAATATGAAATAGGCCAATAACGTGATGGAGAGCTTTGTTTTCCCAAGTTTAATAGGCAACGTAGTCTGGTGAAACCAACCACCACTAACATCACAACATACGTTCCGCGGACAATGGTGTTCCTACGCTTCCTCAATGTGCTAATCTATACTGCAGCCAGCCACCCCACAGTAACATTACATGTCCCCTAGGGCAGGTGTGTCCAAAGTCCAGCCTGGGGGCCAAATGGAGCCTCCGAGCCATTTCTGGTGGCCCCCAAAGCTCTCTACAGTTGTTAATTCCATGTGGCCTGCAGGCTGTAGCTGATGTCCTACATACTAGGGCCAGCAGCAATAACAGCCACTGATTAGCTGTTACCACTGTGCTAACTGCACACAGTATATGGGTTAGTTCTCGTGGAAATGTTTTCATTTGACAAAATGTCAGAGTACCCAACGGCAATCAGCAAAAGTTGTGTTTAGTTTTGCTAATTCGGCCCCCTAGCACTCTCAAAAACAGCGATATGGCCCTCGGCCTAAAAAGGTTGGACATCCCTGCATTAAGGTAAAGGTACATGTAACGAAAATATAGCCCCAAATTGCTCCTAGATTCATAATGCACTGATTTTGGCCCTTGTGGAGAGACAGGACAACCCTGTAGTTCCCCTCCACAGCTTTAATATTTATTTATTATATTTATAAAGCGCCAACATATTGTGCAGCATATTTCTTAGGGTACCTTTAGGACTGCCGCATTTCTTTTGGGCATGACATATTACCAGTGCTAAAAGTGACCCCTCAGCGCACCATAGCCTCATTGCGGTCTATGGTAATGCTGATTTGCGATAGTCGCCACTCATGCTCTCCAATCACCTGATCTTATCTCTAAAGGTGGCCATACGTCTAGCAATGTATGGACAGATTGACCAAGAGACAGAACTCTCTCTGATTTAATCTGATTGGAGAGAGATCTGTCTGCTGCCCATACACCACAGATCAATTTCCAATCAATTTCAGCATAAAATTTCTGAAGAATCGGCTTCACAACGCTGCCATTTCTGCCGGCCTTGCTGCTTCTGCCCACTTCCCAAATGCCGATGTCCATCTGGTGCAATGTAATCTCACCACCGCTGACTCCCGGTACCCTCCGCTCTCTCCCTGAGGCCGCCATCACACCAAGCGCCACCACGTGGTGACACTATAGCATGTGGTGACGCGTACAGCAGGTGGTGCGTGTGTGATGTCACACATGCACCTGGCGGCACTCGGGTGAGAGGGCGAAGGACGGGAGTCAAGGAAGCTGAACAGGTAAGATTTACAATCTGGGTGGGGACATTTATATTTGGGGGGACAGCGGCCGGGGGTCCGTTGCATTCATCGCGATATCACACACTGTGACCACCGAACACTTGATCAACCACGTTGGACAGAGATATTCCCGCTTGCTTGAAATTCGACCGATTTCGGCCTGAAATTGGTTGAATCGTCAATCAGGCATGCGGATGGTCGACTGGCCTGCAATATCGGTAGATGACTGGCCAGCGTAAGGCTCACATGTGTTCTTCTAAAACATATTTGTGCAACAAACTTTTTTTATGTTACGGGGTGCGCCAGCTTTGCGTTTTAAAGAAAAATCCAAGCTGTATGCATTTGTTCTCAAAAAGTCACAATGTTGTAAAAAACAGAAAAAAACACAAATGAATCTCTGCACATGTCTGCATTGCAAATGTGACACAGTCCTTACTCACATGACATGCAGATCTGGACTGATTATTGGTATGCCTGTATGCTACTACTGCACACACAGAACGGAAGAAATATACAGACCGATTATCAAACCTGACTATAGATCACAGATGCAAGTGAAGCATTCACACTGAATTAGGCCACAGTGGTGTCCTGCAGCGAGAGGCAAGGGAGACTGGCAGAGTTCAGAGATAACGGAGCGACTGTACAGTGTACACACAACATACATGCTGTGCAGAAAAAGTGTACCGAGCAGACAACCAGTCAGACCTGACTATAGATCACAGATGTGAGTAAAGAATTCACATGGAAATAGACTTGGGGGGGGGGGGGGGGGGGGGGGGGGTACCAGTGAGAGGCAGGGCAGGCTGGCAGAGTGCAGATATAATGGAGCTGCTGGAGAGAAAGTGTTAGGAGCAGACAACCAGAATCATCAGACCTGACTATAGATCACAGATGTGAGTAAAGCATTCACACTGAAATACGCCAAGGGGGAAGGAGGGGCTGCAGTGAGAGGCAGGGGAGGCTGGCAGAGGGCAGATATAATGGAGCTGCTGGAGAGAAAGTGTTAGGAGCAGACAACCAGAATCATCAGACCTGACTATAGATCACAGATGTGAGTAAAGCATTCACACTGAAATACGCCAAGGGGGAAGGAGGGGCTGCAGTGAGAGGCAAGGGAGGCTGGCAGAGTGCAGATATAATGGAGCTGCTGGAGAGAAAGTGTTAGGAGCAGACAACCAGAATCATCAGACCTGACTATAGATCACAGATGTGAGTAAAGCATTCACACTGAAATACGCCAAGGGGGGAGGAGGGGCTGCAGTGAGAGGCAAGGGAGGCTGGCAGAGTGCAGATATAATGGAGCTGCTGGAGAGAAAGTGTTAGGAGCAGACAACCAGAATCATCAGACCTGACTATAGATCACAGATGTGAGTAAAGCATTCACACTGAAATACGCCAAGGGGGGAGGAGGGGCTGCAGTGAGAGGCAAGGGAGGCTGGCAGAGTGCAGATATAATGGAGCTGCTGGAGAGAAAGTATTAGGAGCAGACAACCAGGGTGATTAGACCTTACTATAGATCACAGATGTGAGTAAAGCATTCACACTGAAATAGGCAGCGATGGGGACGACAGCGAGAAGCAGGGCAGACAGTGTACACAATATACAGACTGCTATGGAGAGAGAGTACAAAGCAGACAACCAGGGAGCTCTGGTATCTCTATGGAAAAGCAAGTCAGTAATGCACTGTAACTGCATTGCTGACGAGGGAGCAATTTGGGATTGATTGAATACTTTTATGAAATAAGTATGCTCAAATAAACCAGCCACATTATAAAAGAACAGACACATCTGTTGTAATGAAAATGTAATAAACCTAATCAAGCCTTTTACTGACGGATGACATCAAATTAATCCTCACAGCTCAAGCAAATTGCAAAAATAATTATTTACACAAAGCTTATTCCCGCGGCGGTTCCCAGGTTTAGCTATATCTGCTAATAGGCAAAATCTGAAGTTGTTTTTCCATGCAGCCTGGGCGGGCACTGTAGGCATGTGCCTACAGGCGCTTGATGATGGAAAGTCTGCTCCCCCCCCGTCACTCTCCAAGTGCTTCTTTCTCTATGCAGAGTCCCGAGCGGAGTGAAAATGAGAAGTTACCCAGGTCTTGGCATTCCACTGTCCAGATATCCCTTCAGTCAGGAGCACCTCTAGCTACTTAATACTTCAGGATAGCAGAGAGAGTGACAGGAGAGGAGACAGAGAGAGTGACAGGAGAGGAGGCAGAGAGAGTGACAGGAGAGGAGACAGAGAGAGTGACAGGAGAGGAGGCAGAGAGAGTGACAGGAGAGGAGGCAAAGAGAGTGATAGGAGAGAAGGCAGAGAGAGTGACAGGAGAGGAGGCAGAGAGAGCGACTGGAGAGGAGACAGAGAGAGTGACAGGAGAGGAGGCAGAGAGAGTGACCGGAGAGGAGGCAGAGAGAGTGACAGGAGAGGAGGCAGAGAGAGCGACAGGAGAGAAGGCAGAGAGAGTGACAGGAGAGGAGGCAGAGAGAGTGACAGGAGAGGAGGCAGAGAGAGCGACAGGAGAGGAGGCAGAGAGAGTAACAGGAGAGGAGACAGAGAGAGTGACAGGAGAGGAGGCAGAGAGAGTGACAGGAGAGGAGGCAGAGAGTGATGGGAAAGGAGGCAGAGAGAGTGACAGGAGAGGAGGCAGAGAGAGCGACAGGAGAGAAGGCAGAGAGAGTGACAGGAGAGGAGGCAGAGAGAGTGACAGGAGAGGAGGCAGAGAGAGTGACAGGAGAGGAGGCAGAGAGAGTGACAGGAGAGGAGGCAGAGAGAGTGACAGGAGAGGAGGCAGAGAGAGCGACAGGAGAGGAGGCAGAGAGAGCGACAGGAGAGGAGGCAGAGAGAGTGACAGGAGAGGAGGCAGAGAGAGTGATAGGAGTCGAGGCAGAGAGAGTGACAGGAGAGGAGGCAGAGAGAGTGACAGGAGAGGAGGCAGAGAGAGTGACAGGAGAGGAGGCAGAGAGAGTGACAGGAGAGGAGGCAGAGAGAGTAACAGGAGAGGAGACAGAGAGAGTGACAGGAGAGGAGACAGAGAGAGTGACAGGAGAGGAGGCAGAGAGAGTGACAGGAAAGGAGACAGAGAGAGTGACAGGAGAGGAGGCAGAGAGAGTGACAGGAGAGGAGGCAGAGAGAGTGACAGGAGAGGAGACAGAGAGAATGACAGGAGAGGAGACAGAGAGAGTAACAGGAGAGGAGGCAGAGAGAGTAACAGGAGAGGAGGCAGAGAGAGTGACAGGAGAGGAGGCAGAGAGAGTGACAGGAGAGGAGGCAGAGAGAGTAACAGGAGAGGAGACAGAGAGAGTGACAGGAGAGGAGGCAGAGAGAGTGACAGGAGAGGAGGCAGAGAGAGTAACAGGAGAGAAGGCAGAGAGAGTGACAGGAGAGGAGGCAGAGAAAGTGACAGGAGAGGAGGCAGAGAGAGCGACAGGAGAGGAGGCAGAGAGAGCGACAGGAGAGAAGGCAGAGAGAGTGACAGAAGAGGAGGCAGAGAGAGTGACAGGAGAGGAGGCAGAGAGAGCGACAGGAGAGGAGGCAGAGAGAGCGACAGGAGAGGAGGCAGAGAGAGTGACAGGAGAGGAGGCAGAGAGAGTGATAGGAGTCGAGGCAGAGAGAGTGACAGGAGAGGAGGCAGAGAGAGTGACAGGAGAGGAGGCAGAAAGAGTGACAGGAGAGGAGGCAGAGAGAGCGACAGGAGAGGAGACAGAGAGAGCGACAGGAGAGGAGGCAGAGAGAGTGACAGGAGAGGAGGCAGAGAGAGGGACAGGAGAGGAGACAGAGAGAGCGACAGGAGAGGATGCAGAGAGAGTGACAGGAGAGGAGGCAGAGAGAGTGACAGGAGAGTGACAGGAGAGGAGGCAGAAAGAGTGACAGGAGAGGAGGCAGAGAAAGTGACAGGAGAGGAGACAGAGAGAGCGACAGGAGAGGAGACAGAGAGAGCGACAGGAGAGGAGGCAGAGAGAGCGACAGGAGAGGAGGCAGAGAGAGTGATGGGAAAGGAGACAGAGAGAGTGACAGGAGAGGAGGCAGAGAGAGTGACAGGAGAGGAGGCAGAGAGAGTGACAGGAGAGGAGGCAGAGAGAGTGGTGGGAAAGGAGACAGAGAGAGCGACATGAGAGGAGACAGAGAGAGTTACAGCAGAGGAGGCAGAGAGAGTGATGGGAAAGAAGACAAAGAGAGTGACAGGAGAGGAGGCAGAGAGAGTCGTGGGAAAGGAGACAGAGAGAGTGACAGGAGAGGAGACAGAGAGAGTGGTGGGAAAGGAGACAGAGAGAGTGACAGGAGAGGAGGCAGAGAGATTGACAGGAGAGAAGGCAGAGAGAGTGACAGGAGAGGAGGCAGAGAGATTGACAGGAGAGAAGGCAGAGAGAGTGACAGGAGAGGAGGCAGAGAGAGCAACAGGAGAGGAGGCAGAGACAGCGACAGGAGAGGAGGCAGAGAGAGTGACAGGAGAGGAGGCAGAGAGAGTGGCAGGAGAGGAGGCAGAGAGAGCGACAGGAGAGGAGACAGAGAGAGTGACAGGAGAGGAGGCAGAGAGAGCGACAGGAGAGGAGGCAGAGAGAGCGACAGGAGAGGAGGCAGAGAGAGGGACAGGAGAGGAGGCAGAGAGAGTGACAGGAGAGGAGGCAGAGAGAGCGACAGGAGAGGAGGCAGAGAGAGCGACAGGACAGGAGGCAGAGAGAGCGACAGGAGAGGAGGCAGAGACAGCGACAGGAGAGGAGGCAGAGAGAGTGACAGGAGAGGAGGCAGAGAGAGTGACAGGAGAGGAGGCAGAGAGAGCGACAGGAGAGGAGACAGAGAGAGTGACAGGAGAGGAGACAGAGAGAGTGACAGGAGAGGAGGCAGAGAGAGCGACAGGAGAGGAGGCAGAGAGAGTGACAGGAGAGGAGGCAGAGAGAGCGACAGGAGAGGAGGCAGAGACAGCGACAGGAGAGGAGGCAGAGAGAGTGACAGGAGAGGAGGCAGAGAGAGCGACAGGAGAGGAGGCAGAGAGAGTGACAGGAGAGGAGGCAGAGAGAGTGACAGGAGAGGAGGCAGAGAGAGTGACAGGAGAGGAGGCAGAGAGAGCGACAGGAGAGGAGGCAGAGAGAGCGACAGGAGAGGAGGCAGAGACAGCGACAGGAGAGGAGGCAGAGAGAGTGACAGGAGAGGAGGCAGAGAGAGTGACAGGAGAGGAGGCAGAGAGAGTGACAGGAGAGGAGGCAGAGAGAGTGATGGGAAAGGAGACAGAGAGAGTGACAGGAGAGGAGGCAGAGAGAGTGGTGGGAAAGGAGACAGAGAGAGTGACAGGAGAGGAGACCGAGAGAGTGACAGGAGAGGAGACAGAGAGAGTGACAGGAGAGGAGACAGAGAGAGTGACAGGAGAGGAGACAGAGAGAGTGACAGGAGAGGAGACAGAGAGAGTGACAGGAGAGGAGGCAGAGAGAGTGGTGGGAAAGGAGACAGAGAGAGTGACAGGAGAGGAGGCAGAGAGAGTGATGGGAAAGGAGACAGAGAGAGTGACAGGAGAGGAGGCAGAGAGAGTGATGGGAAAGGAGACAGAGAGAGTGACGGGAAAGGAGGCAGAGAGAGCGACAGGAGAGGAGACAGAGAGAGTGACAGGAGAGGAGGCAGAGAGAGTGACAGGAGAGGAGGCAGAGAGAGCGACAGGAGAGGAGGCAGAGAGAGTGACAGGAGAGGAGGCAGAGAGAGTGACAGGAGAGGAGGCAGAGACAGTGACAGGAGACGAGTTAGAGAGAGTGACAGGAGAGGAGGCAGAGAGAGTGACAGGAGAGGAGGCAGAGAGAGTGATGGGAAAGGAGACAGAAAGCGACAGGAGAGGAGGCAGAGAGAGTGATGGGAAAGGAGACAGAGAGAGTGACAGGAGAGGAGGCAGAGAGAGTGACAGGAGAGGAGACAGAGAGAGTAACAGGAGAGGAGACAGAGAGAGGGACAGGAGAGGAGGCAGAGAGAGTGACAGGAGAGGAGGCAGAGAGAGTGGTGGGAAAGGAGACAGAGAGAGTGACAGGAGAGGAGACAGAGAGAGTGACAGGAGAGGAGGCAGAGCGAGTGACAGGAGAGGAGGCAGAGAGAGTGACAGGAGAGGAGGCAGAGAGAGTGACAGGAGAGGAGGCAGAGAGAGTGACAGGAGAGGAGGCAGAGAGAGTGACAGGAGAGGAGGCAGAGAGAGTGACAGGAGAGGAGGCAGAGAGAGTGACAGGAAAGGAGGCAGAGAGAGTGACGGGAAAGGAGACAGAGAGAGTGACAGGAGAGGAGACAGAGAGAGTGACAGGAGAGGAGGCAGAGAGAAGAAGAGTGACGAGAAAGGAGAGAGTGGAAAGGAGGCAGAGAGGCAGCTGAACTGTAGACCCCCCCCCCATATCTCAGTATATATTGAGAGCTGTGAGAGTTCCGTGCTTCCATGTATCTCTGCAGTATTTACAGTATATTCCTCATTCTGCCCCATGTGTGTATCTGACAAGGGACGTGTCATGCTTTGGCCAAGCAGCTGACATTCCCCGGAGTCCCCCCTTAGCAGGACTGTGTCGCATGACCACTCTCGCACACAAGCTATCATGTGATTGGACATTGCCACTTGGACTTATTACAAAAAGGTTAAGAGAGTAATTGCTGCCGCCGTGCCTGATCCGCCACTGTCACCGATCAAAGCTACAAAAGCGATTTCGTCCCGCCATGTATCCTCCGTCCCTCTACCTGAGCGCCAAGGACAGGTCGCGTCTGAAGGATTTTCATGTCTGAGGCCACACTGGGCAATTACCAGCCCAGCCGAGAAACATTCGTTCACAAATCGCTATTGTTATTCTTAACCATTTCACTTCCAAAGTCTTAACAATTTCTTTTGCAATCTTTATGTTACATTTAAAGACAGACTAGGCTTTACTCTGGTGCCAAACATCCAATAACGGTTCTGCTAAGCTAGCAAAGCAAATGTTGGACAAGTCTATGGTCATGGGGCCTGATGGAAATGTTACGGGAGACTGAGCAACCATTGCTGTATTACAGCAGACTGAGCAACCACTGCTGTATTACAGGAGACTGAGCAACCACTGCTGTATTACAGGAGACTGAGCAACCACTGCTGTATTACAGGACACTGAACAACCACTGCTGTATTACAGGAGACTGAGCAACCACTGCTGTATTACAGGACACTGAGCAACCACTGCTATATTACAGGACACTGAGCAACCACTGCTGTATTACAGAAAGACTGAGCAACCACTGCCCAGTCACAGGAGACTAAGCAACCACTGCCATGTCACAGGAGATTGAATTACTACAGCCATGTCACAGGAGACTGAATGACCACTACTTTATTACAGGAGACTAAGCAACCACTGCCATGTCACAGGAGACTGAGCAACCACCGCCATGTCAAAGTAGACCGAACAACCACTGCAATGTCACAGAAGACTGACCAACCACTGCCATGTCTGAGGACACAGAGCAACCACTGCTGTCTCAAAGGAGACTGAGAAACCACTGCCATGTCACAGGAGACCTAGCAACCTCTGCCATGCCCTGTCACAGGAGACTGAGGAACCACTGCCAAGTTACAGGAGACCGAACAACATCTGCCATGTCACAGGAGACTGAGGAACCACTGCCAAGTCACAGGAGACTGAACAACCACTGTTGTGCCACAGGAGACTGTCAGAGGAGACTGAGAAAAGTGGGCGGAGCCTACAAAAGCCAATCAAAATGAATTTATTGATTTTCAAGGTGAGTATTTAATTGCTGCTTTTCTTGCACTGTTAATGTCACAAGCCTCAAACCTGGTTCAGTTGGTCATTGGGTGACTGGGGTTCAATTTCAGAAGAGGGGGTGGAGCCACAAACAGCCAATCAGATTTCTTTCATTTCAATGCAATTTATTGATGCCAAAGACCACAAAGTTAACAAACTAGGTCATTGAGTAATTGTGTAATTGTGTGTTAGGAATAGAAAAAGTGGGCAGAGCCAACACCAGCCAAATACATACCCGGGCAACTCCGGGCGTCCAGCTAGTTTTAAAAAATTTCACTTGGTTTAGGTTCACTTTAAAGGACAACTAAAGCATGAGGGATATGGAGGCTGCCATAGTTATTTAATACTAGCTGATGGCCAGGCGTTGCCCGGGTGTGTATTTGACTGGTGTTAGCTCCGCCCACTTTTCCTAACCCTAACACATTATGTACGTAGAAAAAAAATATGTAGGTAGAAAAAAACAAAGTCTTGTAAAAGTAATATCTTTCAATGGCTAACTAAGAAACAGAAACATTTTTACTACTAACCCTCACACACAATTACTCAATGACCAAGTTTGTGAGCTTTGCGGTTTTTGGCATCAATAATTTGCATTGAAATGAAACAAATCTAATTGGCTGTTTGTGGCTCCACCCCTTTTCTGAATTTAAACCCCAGTCACCCAATGATCAACTGTGTCAGGTTTGAGGCTTGTGCCATTAACAGTGCAAGAATGGCAGCAATGAAATATTCCCATTGAAAATCAATAGGTGATTTTTGATTTGCATTTGTAGGCTCCACCCACTTTTCTGAATATTAATCCCAATAACCCCATAGCTAACTGTGCAAAGTTGGAGAACCCTACCATTAACAGTGTAAGAATAGCGTATTTGTCTCAGCTCACTGATGACCCGGCGTTGCCCGGGTATGTATTTGGCTGGCACTTTTTCTAACCCTAACACACAGTTACACCAGTTACACAATGACCTAGTTTGTGAGCTTTGCGGTCTTTGGCAACAATAATTTGCATTGAAATGAAACAAATCTGATTGGCTGTTTGTGGCTCAACCACATTTTCTGTATTTGAACCCCAGTCACCCAATGACCAACTGTATTATTTGTATTGGTCTCCGCCCACTTTTTGGTTATGGAAATAAAAAGTATCCTATACTTTATTCCAGGTAATGTACTATGTGTGTGCCAAATTTCATTCAAATCCATTCAGCTATTTTTGTGTGATCGAGTAACAAACATCCAAACTTTCACATTTATAATTCTCACTTCAGTTGTCCTGAGGACCAGAGCAATTTTCTCTGCCCATTCATTTCTCATTTACTTGCATAGACGAATATTTACGGCCCTGGAGCATCAAGTGGTCACGTTACAAAACGTAAGTATACTTCAGGCTAGCTGCCTCCAGGGGTGTCAGCTTGCATTCAAATTTTATAATTTAGATTAGTGTTAGCACATAATTTGCATCTGATTTGTATTCTAGGTGTGTATTTAGCCCCAAGGGGCTGGGCATATCTCTGGAGCTTTCACTTCACTTGCAGCCTGTGAGCACTGCCCATTGCTTGCTGTCTTTTGAACAAATGTGTATACCATTTATGGCTAGCTGCACCAGGTAAGGATTATGTTTTCAATTTTAGACTAGCTAGGGTTCACTGTTGGATATGTTTCACTGTTGAATATGCTTCACTGTTACATTAGTTTGAGGTATTAACCCTTTTTTTTTTTTGGACAATTTTCACTGTTTGAACATGCTTCACTTTTTGATATGTTTCACTGCTAGATTAGTGGTTAGTTTCTCTCCTGTGGGGGCCCGTCACTGCCGTAGAAGAGTCTATTAGGGATAATTTGTGCACAACTTATGCTGAAGCTAACGCCCCCCTTTACTGTACCTGTTTTGAATGCAAGGTGTGTAATCTGCCCGTTATTCGAGCTCTGCATACTTGTGCAGGTAGTCAATTCAGGTGCAGCGTCTGTTTGGAAGCGCTGCCATTTCCTTCTGCTGTCCTTTAAGTTAGTTTTGGGGTGGGAGGAAGGAGTTAAAAATAGAATTTCCACAGAGGAGCTTTAAAGATCATCTGTACAAATGCCTAAAAACATTCTAAACGCTAAACTAATAGAGCGATCACAACACAGATATATAGATGATGAAAAGCAGAGTAACTGCCCTTGTTTCATGATCACATCACCAAACAGCACGATGAAGCGGATCCACCACCCCCATAATCTCCTTCTATTGATGCAGGTGTCACTGAGTGAGGCCTGGAGGTGTGACATGTGCGAGGGGGCCCCCGGGAGACAGTATCTGCCGTTTATCCCGCATTAATTCCCCGACAGAGATCGCTAATTATTACTTCCAGAGTTTAGTAGAGGAACGAGGCAGCTCCTGCCCCAGGGGCCCCTCCAGCACGGCCCGGAGGTGTGTGAGGGACACACGTGACTCCCTGAATAGCTCCTCACAGAGGAGAGACACGAGGCAGCAATCAGAGCAGCAATCCTTTCACCCATTCCTGCTGCATAATGTACAGGAGATCTCCTAGCAGAAAACACATCATCGTATCCAGCTCACGTTCCTCAATGCCGAGGAGAGACGAGGTCCCTGTACAACACCAAGACATTACTACCACCTGCCCCATATCACGTGTGTCCTCCTTATGCCACCAAAACAGCTTTAGGCCTGGACGCCACAAGCTCTGATCGAGGCCTGGACTCCACGAGCTCTGATCGAGGCCTGGACTCCACGAGCTCTGATCGAGGCCTGGACTCCACGAGCTCTGATCGAGGCCTGGACTCCACGAGCTCTGATCGAGGCCTGGACTCCACGAGCTCTGATCGAGGCCTGGACTCCACGAGCTCTGATCGAGGCCTGGACTCCACGAGCTCTGATCGAGGCCTGGACTCCACAAGCTCTGATCGAGGCCTGGACTCCACGAGCTCTGATCAAGGCCTGGACGCCACGAGCTCTGATCAAGGTCTGAACTCCACGAACTCTGATCGAGGTCTGAACTCCACGAGCTCTGATCGATGCCTGGACTCCACGAGCTCTGATCGAGGCCTGGACTCCACGAGCTCTGATCGAGGCCTGGACTCCACGAGCTCTGATCGAGGACTGGACTCCACGAGCTCTGATCGAGGCCTGGACTCCACGAGCTCTGATCGAGGCCTGGACTCCACGAGCTCTGATCGAGGCCTGGACTCCACGAGCTCTGATCGAGGCCTGGACTCCACGAGCTCTGATCGAGGCCTGGACTCCACGAGCTCTGATCGAGGCCTGTACTCCACGAGCTCTGATCGAGGCCTGTACTCCACGAGCTCTGATCGAGGCCTGGACTCCACGAGCTCTGATCGAGGCCTGGACTCCACGAGCTCTGATCGAGGCCTGGACTCCACGAGCTCTGATCGAGGCCTGGACTCCACGAGCTCTGATCGAGGCCTGGACTCCACGAGCTCTGATCGAGGCCTGGACTCCACGAGCTCTGATCGAGGCCTGGACTCCACGAGCTCTGATCGAGGCCTGGACTCCACGAGCTCTGATCGAGGCCTGGACTCCACGAGCTCTGATCGAGGCCTGGACTCCACGAGCTCTGATCGAGGCCTGGACTCCACGAGCTCTGATCGAGGCCTGGACTCCACGAGCTCTGATCGAGGCCTGGACTCCACGAGCTCTGATCGAGGCCTGGACTCCACGAGCTCTGATCGAGGCCTGGACTCCACGAGCTCTGATCGAGGCCTGGACGCCACGAGCTCTGATCGAGGCCTGGACTCCACGAGCTCTGATCGAGGCCTGGACGCCACGAGCTCTGATCGAGGCCTGGACGCCACAAGCTCTGATCGAGGCCTGGACTCCACGAGCTCTGATCGAGACCTGGACTCCACGAGCTCTGATCGAGGCCTGGACTCCACGAGCTCTGATCGAGGCCTGGACTCCACGAGCTCTGATCGAGGCCTGAACTCCACGAGCTCTGATCGAGGACTGGACTCCACGAGCTCTGATCGAGGCCTGGACGCCACAAGCTCTGATCGAGGCCTGGACGCCACAAGCTCTGATCGAGGCCTGGACTCCACGAGCTCTGATCGAGGCCTGGACTCCACGAGCTCTGATCGAGGCCTGGACTCCACGAGCTCTGATCGAGGTCTGGACTCCACGAGCTCTGATAGAGGTCTGGACTCCACGAGCTCTGATCGAGACCTGGACTCCACGAGCTCTGATCGAGGCCTGGACTCCACGAGCTCTGATCGAGGCCTGGACTCCACGAGCTCTGATCGAGGACTGGACTCCACGAGCTCTGATCGAGGCCTGGACTCCACGAGCTCTGATCGAGGCCTGGACTCCACGAGCTCTGATCGAGGCCTGGACTCCACGAGCTCTGATCGAGGCCTGGACTCCACAAGCTCTGATCGAGGCCTGGACTCCACGAGCTCTGATCGAGGACTGGACTCCACGAGCTCTGATCGAGGCCTGGACTCCACGAGCTCTGATCGAGGACTGGACTCCACGAGCTCTGATCGAGGTCTGGACTCCACGAGCTCTGATCGAGGTCTGGACTCCACGAGCTCTGATCGAGGACTGGACTCCACGAGCTCTGATCGGGGTCTGGACTCCACGAGCTCTGATCGAGGCCTGAACTCCTCGAGGTCTGGACTCCACGAGCTCTGATCGAGGACTGGACTCCACGAGCTCTGATCGTGGTCTGGACTCCACGAGCTCTGATCGAGGCCTGGACTCCTCGAGCTCTGATCGAGGTCTGGACTCCATGAGCTCTGATCGAGGTCTGGACTCCACGAGCTCTGATCGAGGACTGGACTCCACGAGCTCTGATCGTGGTCTGGACTCCACGAGCTCTGATCGAGGCCTGGACTCCTCGAGCTCTGATCGAGGTCTGGACTCCACGTGCTCTGATTGAGGTCTGGACTCCACGAGTCCTGCAAAGTTGTCCTGTGATATCTCTCACCAAGACATTGCTAGCCAATCCTTTCTGTCACTGGCTATCTATAAATTGTAGAATCCAATTCAAGGTCGGCCTACTGACATTTAAATCACTACATAATCTGGGCCCTGGATATACAGTGGAGGAAATAATTATTTGACCCCTCACTGATTTTGTAAGTTTGTCCAATGACAAAGAAATGAAAAGTCTCAGAACAGTATCATTTCAATGGTAGGTTTATTTTAACAGTGGCAGATAGCACATCAAAAGGAAAATCGAAAAAATAACCTTAAATAAAAGATAGCAACTGATTTGCATTTCATTGAGTGAAATAAGTTTTTGAACCCCTACCAACCATTAAGAGTTCTGGCTCCCACAGAGTGGTTAGACACTTCTACTCAATTAGTCACCCTCATTAAGGACACCTGTCTTAACTAGTCACCTGTATAAAAGACACCTGTCCACAGAATCAATCAATCAAGCAGACTCTAAACTCTCCAACATGGGAAAGACCAAAGAGCTGTCCAAGGATGTCAGAGACAAAATTGTAGACCTGCACAAGGCTGGAATGGGCTACAAAACCATTAGCAAGAAGCTGGGAGAGAAGGTGACAACTGTTGGTGCGATTGTTCGAAAATGGAAGGAGCACAAAATGACCATCAATCGACCTCGCTCTGGGGCTCCACGCAAGATCTCACCTCGTGGGGTGTCAATGGTTCTGAGAAAGGTGAAAAAGCATCCTAGAACTACACGGGAGGAGTTAGTGAATGACCTCAAATTAGCAGGGACCACAGTCACCAAGAAAACCATTGGAAACACATTACACCGCAATGGATTAAAATCCTGCAGTGCTCGCAAGGTCCCCCTGCTCAAGAAGGCACATGTGCAGGCCTGTCTGAAGTTTGCCAATGAACACCTGAATGATTCTGTGAGTGACTGGGAGAAGGTGCTGTGGTCTGATGAGACCAAAATAGAGCTCTTTGGCATTAACTCAACTCGCTGTGTTTGGAGGAAGAAAAATGCTGCCTATGACCCCCAAAACACCGTCCCCACCGTCAAGCATGGGGGTGGAAACAGTTTGCTTTGGGGGTGTTTTTCTGCTAAGGGCACAGGACAACTTAATCGCATTAACGGGAAAATGGACGGAGCCATGTATCGTGAAATCCTGAATGACAACCTCCTTCCCTCTGCCAGGAAACTGAAAATGGGTCGTGGATGGGTGTTCCAGCATGACAATGACCCAAAACATACAGCAAAGGCAACAAAGGAGTGGCTCAAGAAGAAGCACATTAAGGTCATGGAGTGGCCTAGTCAGTCTCCGGATCTTAATCCAATAGAAAACCTATGGAGGGAGCTCAAGCTCAGAGTTGCACAGAGACAGCCTCGAAACCTTAGGGATTTAGAGATGATCTGCAAAGAGGAGTGGACCAACATTCCTCCTAAAATGTGTGCAAACTTGGTCATCAATTACAAGAAACGTTTGACCTCTGTGCTTGCAAACAAGGGTGTTTCCACTAAGTATTACCGTATTTTTCGGACCATAAGAAGCACTTTTTCTCCCCCAAAACTGGGGAGAAAAAGTCCCTGCGTCTTATGGTCCAAAGGTAGCAAAAAATAGTAGTAAAATGCAGTACACATATTGCAAAAACTGTTATTACTGTTGCGCTCACTGTGGGTCTCTGTGCCTGCTGCACACCAATCACCTCTCATCCTCCTCAGTCTGCCAACTCCCTGCCGCCAATCATCTGCCCCCGTGCCCGCTCTTTAAGTCGCCGCCAATTACCCATCTCCATGCCGCCAATCATCTGCCCCGTGCCCGCTCTTTAAGTCGCCGCCAATTACCCGCCTCCATGCCGCCTGCAATAAGCCTCTGCCTGCTCTCCATACTGCAGTAATCTACCTCCGCCCGCTCTCCATGTCGCATCCATTCTACCCTCTGCGCAGTTCAGCGTTTTGCAGCCAGTCGGGATGTGCGGTAGTCCGCCCATGTGTCCACCTCGTGTGCTCGCGTGATTGCCTCCATTCCACCCTCTGCGCAGTTCAGCGTTCGGCAGCCAGTCGGGATGTGCGGTAGTCCGCCCACGTGTCCACCTCGTGTGCTCGCGTGATTGCCTCCATTCCACCCTCTGCGCAGTTCAGCGTTTTGCAGCCAGTCGGGATGTGCAGTAGTCCGCCCACGTGTCCACCTCGTGTACTCGCGTGATTGCCTTCATTCCACCCTATGCGCAGTTCGGCGTTCGGCAGCCAGTCGGGATGTGCGGTAGTCCGCCCACGTGTCCACCTCGTGTGCTCGCGTGATTGCCGCCGAAACTCCGCCCACCGCTGGATGTATTGCTGGATGGCTGGCCAAAAGTACGCTGGATCTCCGCCCACCACTCCGCCCTCTGCTGGATGCCGCTTGATGGTTGGGTGTAAGTACTGAAGATCTCCGCCCAGCACTTTGCCCTGCATGATTGTACTACCGTTTACTGCAAATTGTATGCAGTACTGTAAGCCTCACAAACGTTGTATACTGTATACTGTAATCACTGCCACCCAAAGCTATTAAAGATTTTAGAACTGCTCCATTGTATATATCTGCCTATCATGCAGAGACTTTATGTTATTCAGCAATAACTTGCACTGTCGTGCCTCCAGCCTCTTCTCTCACCAGGCTAAAAGCTGTCAGCAAAGTTCAGTGTTGCATATGATGTGTGGATAACCATAAATCATGCAGAGATACCCTCTCTGCATGATGGGTGTCCACACACCTTTATGCAACCATGAACTTTGCTGACAGCTTTTAGCCTGGTGAGAGAAGAGGCTGGAGGCACGACAGTGCAAGTTATTGCTGAATAACATAAAGTCTCTGCATGATGGGCAAATATATAGTATGATGGAGCAGTTCTAAAATCTTTAATGGCTTTGGGAGGCAGTGATTACAGTATGGGTTGTACCTTAGTTTGCTGGATAGCAGAGAGTCTCTGCATGACTAATGGGTACTGTTTTTGAGACACTGTCCTATGAGAGCACCTGATGGAATATGGGGGGATAATGAGAGCACCTGACCTGATGGAATATGGGGGGAGTAATGAGAGCACCTGATGGAATATGGGGGGAGTAATGAGAGCACCTGATGGAATATGGGGGGACGGTGAGAGCACCTGATGGAATATGGGGGGAGTAATGAGAGCACCTGATGGAATATGGGGGGACGGTGAGAGCACCTGATGGAATATGGGGGGAGTAATGAGAGCACCTGATGGAATATGGGGGGACGGTGAGAGCACCTGATGGAATATGGGGGTAATAATGAGAGCACCTGATGGAATATGGGGGAGTAATGAGAGCACCTGATGGAATATGGGGGGACAATGAGAGCACCTGATGGAATATGGGGGGAGTAATGAGAGCACCTGATGGAATATGGGGGGAGTAATGAGAGCACCTGATGGAATATGGGGGGAGTAATGAGAGCACCTGATCGAGGCCTGGACTCCACGAGCTCTGATCGAGGCCTGGACTCCACGAGCTCTGATCGAGGCCTGGACTCCACGAGCTCTGATCGAGGCCTGGACTCCACGAGCTCTGATCGAGGCCTGGACTCCACGAGCTCTGATCGAGGCCTGGACTCCACGAGCTCTGATCGAGGCCTGGACGCCACAAGCTCTGATCGAGGCCTGGACTCCACGAGCTCTGATCGAGGCCTGGACGCCACGAGCTCTGATCGAGGCCTGGACGCCACAAGCTCTGATCGAGGTCTGGACTCCACGAGCTCTGATCGAGACCTGGACTCTACGAGCTCTGATCGAGGCCTGGACTCCACAAGCTCTGATCGAGGCCTGGACTCCACGAGCTCTGATCGAGGTCTGGACTCCACGAGCTCTGATCGAGGACTGGACTCCACGAGCTCTGATCGAGGCCTGGACGCCACAAGCTCTGATCGAGGCCTGGACGCCACAAGCTCTGATCGAGGTCTGGACTCCACGAGCTCTGATCGAGACCTGGACTCTACGAGCTCTGATCGAGGCCTGGACTCCACAAGCTCTGATCGAGGCCTGGACTCCACGAGCTCTGATCGAGGTCTGGACTCCACGAGCTCTGATCGAGGACTGGACTCCACGAGCTCTGATCGAGGCCTGGACGCCACAAGCTCTGATCGAGGCCTGGACGCCACAAGCTCTGATCGAGGCCTGGACTCCACGAGCTCTGATCGAGGCCTGGACTCCACGAGCTCTGATCGAGGCCTGGACTCCACAAGCTCTGATTGAGGTCTGGACTCCACGAGCTCTGATAGAGACCTGGACTCCACGAGCTCTGATCGAGACCTGGACTCCACGAGCTCTGATCGAGGCCTGGACTCCACGAGCTCTGATCGAGGCCTGGACTCCACGAGCTCTGATCGAGGACTGGACTCCACGAGCTCTGATCGAGGCCTGGACTCCACGAGCTCTGATCGAGGCCTGGACTCCACAAGCTCTGATCGAGGCCTGGACTCCACGAGCTCTGATCGAGGACTGGACTCCACGAGCTCTGATCGAGGCCTGGACTCCACGAGCTCTGATCGAGGACTGGACTCCACGAGCTCTGATCGAGGTCTGGACTCCACGAGCTCTGATCGAGGTCTGGACTCCACGAGCTCTGATCGAGGACTGGACTCCACGAGCTCTGATCGTGGTCTGGACTCCACGAGCTCTGATCGAGGCCTGGACTCCTCGAGCTCTGATCGAGGTCTGGACTCCATGAGCTCTGATCGAGGTCTGGACTCCACGAGCTCTGATCGAGGACTGGACTCCACGAGCTCTGATCGTGGTCTGGACTCCACGAGCTCTGATCGAGGCCTGGACTCCTCGAGCTCTGATCGAGGTCTGGACTCCACGTGCTCTGATTGAGGTCTGGACTCCACGAGTCCTGCAAAGTTGTCCTGTGATATCTCTCACCAAGACATTGCTAGCCAATCCTTTCTGTCACTGGCTATCTATAAATTGTAGAATCCAATTCAAGGTCGGCCTACTGACATTTAAATCACTACATAATCTGGGCCCTGGATATACAGTGGAGGAAATAATTATTTGACCCCTCACTGATTTTGTAAGTTTGTCCAATGACAAAGAAATGAAAAGTCTCAGAACAGTATCATTTTAATGGTAGGTTTATTTTAACAGTGGCAGATAGCACATCAAAAGGAAAATCGAAAAAATAACCTTAAATAAAAGATAGCAACTGATTTGCATTTCATTGAGTGAAATAAGTTTTTGAACCCCTACCAACCATTAAGAGTTCTGGCTCCCACAGAGTGGTTAGACACTTCTACTCAATTAGTCACCCTCATTAAGGACACCTGTCTTAACTAGTCACCTGTATAAAAGACACCTGTCCACAGAATCAATCAATCAAGCAGACTCTAAACTCTCCAACATGGGAAAGACCAAAGAGCTGTCCAAGGATGTCAGAGACAAAATTGTAGACCTGCACAAGGCTGGAATGGGCTACAAAACCATTAGCAAGAAGCTGGGAGAGAAGGTGACAACTGTTGGTGCGATTGTTCGAAAATGGAAGGAGCACAAAATGACCATCAATCGACCTCGCTCTGGGGCTCCACGCAAGATCTCACCTCGTGGGGTGTCAATGGTTCTGAGAAAGGTGAAAAAGCATCCTAGAACTACACGGGAGGAGTTAGTGAATGACCTCAAATTAGCAGGGACCACAGTCACCAAGAAAACCATTGGAAACACATTACACCGCAATGGATTAAAATCCTGCAGTGCTCGCAAGGTCCCCCTGCTCAAGAAGGCACATGTGCAGGCCTGTCTGAAGTTTGCCAATGAACACCTGAATGATTCTGTGAGTGACTGGGAGAAGGTGCTGTGGTCTGATGAGACCAAAATAGAGCTCTTTGGCATTAACTCAACTCGCTGTGTTTGGAGGAAGAAAAATGCTGCCTATGACCCCCAAAACACCGTCCCCACCGTCAAGCATGGGGGTGGAAACAGTTTGCTTTGGGGGTGTTTTTCTGCTAAGGGCACAGGACAACTTAATCGCATTAACGGGAAAATGGACGGAGCCATGTATCGTGAAATCCTGAATGACAACCTCCTTCCCTCTGCCAGGAAACTGAAAATGGGTCGTGGATGGGTGTTCCAGCACGACAATGACCCAAAACATACAGCAAAGGCAACAAAGGAGTGGCTCAAGAAGAAGCACATTAAGGTCATGGAGTGGCCTAGTCAGTCTCCGGATCTTAATCCAATAGAAAACCTATGGAGGGAGCTCAAGCTCAGAGTTGCACAGAGACAGCCTCGAAACCTTAGGGATTTAGAGATGATCTGCAAAGAGGAGTGGACCAACATTCCTCCTAAAATGTGTGCAAACTTGGTCATCAATTACAAGAAACGTTTGACCTCTGTGCTTGCAAACAAGGGTTTTTCCACTAAGTATTACCGTATTTTTCGGACCATAAGAAGCACTTTTTCTCCCCCAAAACTGGGGAGAAAAAGTCCCTGCGTCTTATGGTCCAAAGGTAGCAAAAAATAGTAGTAAAATGCAGTACACATATTGCAAAAACTGTTATTACTGTTGCGCTCACTGTGGGTCTCTGTGCCTGCTGCACACCAATCACCTCTCATCCTCCTCAGTCTGCCAACTCCCTGCCGCCAATCATCTGCCCCCGTGCCCGCTCTTTAAGTCGCCGCCAATTACCCATCTCCATGCCGCCAATCATCTGCCCCGTGCCCGCTCTTTAAGTCGCCGCCAATTACCCGCCTCCATGCCGCCTGCAATAAGCCTCTGCCTGCTCTCCATACTGCAGTAATCTACCTCCGCCCGCTCTCCATGTCGCATCCATTCTACCCTCTGCGCAGTTCAGCGTTTTGCAGCCAGTCGGGATGTGCGGTAGTCCGCCCACGTGTCCACCTCGTGTGCTCGCGTGATTGCCTCCATTCCACCCTCTGCGCAGTTCAGCGTTCGGCAGCCAGTCGGGATGTGCGGTAGTCCGCCCACGTGTCCACCTCGTGTGCTCGCGTGATTGCCTCCATTCCACCCTCTGCGCAGTTCAGCGTTTTGCAGTCAGTCGGGATGAGCAGTAGTCCGCCCACGTGTCCACCTCGTGTACTCGCGTGATTGCCTTCATTCCACCCTATGCGCAGTTCGGCGTTCGGCAGCCAGTCGGGATGTGCGGTAGTCCGCCCATGTGTCCACCTCGTGTGCTCGCGTGATTGCCGCCGAAACTCCGCCCACCGCTGGATGTATTGCTGGATGGCTGGCCAAAAGTACGCTGGATCTCCGCCCACCACTCCGCCCTCTGCTGGATGCCGCTTGATGGTTGGGTGTAAGTACTGAAGATCTCCGCCCAGCACTTTGCCCTGCATGATTGTACTACCGTTTACTGCAAATTGTATGCAGTACTGTAAGCCTCACAAACGTTGTATACTGTATACTGTAATCACTGCCACCCAAAGCTATTAAAGATTTTAGAACTGCTCCATTGTATATATCTGCCTATCATGCAGAGACTTTATGTTATTCAGCAATAACTTGCACTGTCGTGCCTCCAGCCTCTTCTCTCACCAGGCTAAAAGCTGTCAGCAAAGTTCAGTGTTGCATATGATGTGTGGATAACCATAAATCATGCAGAGATACCCTCTCTGCATGATGGGTGTCCACACACCTTTATGCAACCATGAACTTTGCTGACAGCTTTTAGCCTGGTGAGAGAAGAGGCTGGAGGCACGACAGTGCAAGTTATTGCTGAATAACTTAAAGTCTCTGCATGATGGGCAAATATATAGTATGATGGAGCAGTTCTAAAATCTTTAATGGCTTTGGGAGGCAGTGATTACAGTATGGGTTGTACCTTAGTTTGCTGGATAGCAGAGAGTCTCTGCATGACTAATGGGTACTGTTTTTGAGACACTGTCCTATGAGAGCAACTGATGGAATATGGGGGGATAATGAGAGCACCTGACCTGATGGAATATGGGGGGAGTAATGAGAGCACCTGATGGAATATGGGGGGAGTAATGAGAGCACCTGATGGAATATGGGGGGACTGTGAGAGCACCTGATGGAATATGGGGGGAGTAATGAGAGCACCTGATGGAATATGGGGGGACGGTGAGAGCACCTGATGGAATATGGGGGGAGTAATGAGAGCACCTGATGGAATATGGGGGGACGGTGAGAGCACCTGATGGAATATGGGGGTAATATTGAGAGCACCTGATGGAATATGGGGGAGTAATGAGAGCACCTGATGGAATATGGGGGGACAATGAGAGCACCTGATGGAATATGGGGGGAGTAATGAGAGCACCTGATGGAATATGGGGGGAGTAATGAGAGCACCTGATGGAATATGGGGGGACAATGAGAGCACCTGATGGAATATGGGGGGAGTAATGAGAGCACCTGATGGAATATGGGGGGACGGTGAGAGCACCTGATGGAATATGGGGGGAGTAATGAGAGCACCTGATGGAATATGGGGGGACGGTGAGAGCACCTGATGGAATATGGGGGGAGTAATGAGAGCACCTGATGGAATATGGGGGGACGGTGAGAGCACCTGATGGAATATGGGGGGAGTAATGAGAGCACCTGATGGAATATGGGGGGACGGTGAGAGCACCTGATGGAATATGGGGGGAGTAATGAGACCACCTGATGGAATATGGGGGGACGGTGAGAGCACCTGATGGAATATGGGGGGAGTAATGAGAGCACCTGATGGAATATGGGGGGACGGTGAGAGCACCTGATGGAATATGGGGGGAGTAATGAGAGCACCTGATGGAATATGGGGGGAGTAATGAGAGCACCTGATGGAATATGGGGGGAGTAATGAGAGCACCTGATGGAATATGGGGGGACGGTGAGAGCACCTGATGGAATATGGGGGGAGTAATGAGAGCACCTGATGGAATATGGGGGGAGTAATGAGAGCACCTGATGGAATATGGGGGGAGTAATGAGAGCACCTGATGGAATATGGGGGGAGTAATGAGAGCACCTGATGGAATATGGGGGGACGGTGAGAGCACCTGATGGAATATGGGGGGACGGTGAGAGCACCTGATGGAATATGGGGGGAGTAATGAGAGCACCTGATGGAATATGGGGGGACGGTGAGAGCACCTGATGGAAAATGGGGGGAGTAATGAGAGCACCTGATGGAATATGGGGGGACGGTGAGAGCACCTGATGGAATATGGGGGGAGTAATGAGAGCACCTGATGGAATATGGGGGGAGTAATGAGAGCACCTGATGGAATATGGGGGGACGGTGAGAGCACCTGATGGAATATGGGGGGAGTAATGAGAGCACCTGATGGAATATTTGGGGACGGTGAGAGCACCTGATGGAATATGGGGGGAGTAATGAGAGCACCTGATGGAATATGGGGGGACGGTGAGAGCACCTGATGGAATATGGGGGGAGTAATGAGAGCACCTGTTGGAATATGGGGGGACGGTGAGAGCACCTGATGGAATATGGGGGGAGTAATGAGAGCACCTGATGGAATATGGGGGGAGTAATGAGAGCACCTGATGGAATATGGGGGGACGGTGAGAGCACCTGATGGAATATGGGGGGAGTAATGAGAGCACCTGATGGAATATGGGGGGACGGTGAGAGCACCTGATGGAATATGGGGGGAGTAATGAGAGCACCTGTTGGAATATGGGGGGACGGTGAGAGCACCTGATGGAATATGGGGGGAGTAATGAGAGCACCTGATGGAATATGGGGGGAGTAATGAGAGCACCTGATGGAATATGGGGGGACGGTGAGAGCACCTGATGGAATATGGGGGGAGTAATGAGAGCACCTGATGGAATATGGGGGGACGGTGAGAGCACCTGATGGAATATGGGGGGAGTAATGAGAGCACCTGATGGAATATGGGGGGACGGTGAGAGCACCTGATGGAATATGGGGGGAGTAATGAGAGCACCTGATGGAATATGGGGGGAGTAATGAGAGCACCTGATGGAATATGGGGGGAGTAATGAGAGCACCTGATGGAATATGGGGGGACGGTGAGAGCACCTGATGGAATATGGGGGGAGTAATGAAAGCACCTGATGGAATATGGGGGGAGTAATGAGAGCACCTGATGGAATATGGGGGGAGTAATGAGAGCACCTGATGGAATATGGGGGGAGTAATGAGAGCACCTGATGGAATATGGGGGGACGGTGAGAGCACCTGATGGAATATGGGGGGACGGTGAGAGCACCTGATGGAATATGGGGGGAGTAATGAGAGCACCTGATGGAATATGGGGGGACGGCGAGAGCACCTGATGGAATATGGGGGGAGTAATGAGAGCACCTGATGGAATATGGGGGGACGGTGAGAGCACCTGATGGAATATGGGGGGAGTAATGAGAGCACCTGATGGAATATGGGGGGAGTAATGAGAGCACCTGATGGAATATGGGGGGACGGTGAGAGCACCTGATGGAATATGGGGGGAGTAATGAGAGCACCTGATGGAATATGGGGGGAGTGATGAGAGCACCTGATGGAATATAGGGGGAGTGATGAGAGCACCTGATGGAATATGGGGGGACGGTGAGAGCACCTGATGGAATATGGGGGGAGTAATGAGAGCACCTGATGGAATATGGGGGGACGGTGAGAGCACCTGATGGAATATGGGGGGAGTAATGAGAGCACCTGATGGAATATGGGGGGACGGTGAGAGCACCTAATGGAATATGGGGGGAGTAATGAGAGCACCTGATGGAATATGGGGGGAGTAATGAGAGCACCTGATGGAATATGGGGGGACGGTGAGAGCACCTGATGGAATATGGGGGGAGTAATGAGAGCACCTGATGGAATATGGGGGGACGGTGAGAGCACCTGATGGAATATGGGGGGAGTAATGAGAGCACCTGATGGAATATGGGGGGAGTAATGAGAGCACCTGATGGAATATGGGGGGACGGTGAGAGCACCTGATGGAATATGGGGGGAGTAATGAGAGCACCTGATGGAATATGGGGGGACGGTGAGAGCACCTGATGGAATATGGGGGGACGGTGAGAGCACCTGATGGAATATGGGGGGAGTAATGAGAGCACCTGATGGAATATGGGGGGAGTAATGAGAGCACCTGATGGAATATGGGGGGAGTAATGAGAGCCCCTGATGGAATATGGGGGGACGGTGAGAGCACCTGATGGAATATGGGGGGAGTAATGAGAGCACGTGATGGAATATGGGGGGAGTAATGAGAGCACCTGATGGAATATGGGGGGACGGTGAGAGCACCTGATGGAATATGGGGGGAGTAATGAGAGCACCTGATGGAATATGGGGGGACGGTGAGAGCACCTGATGGAATATGGGGGGAGTAATGAGAGCACCTGATGGAATATGGGGGGACGGTAAGAGCACCGGATGGAATATGGGGGGAGTAATGAGAGCACCTGATGGAATATGGAGGGACAATGAGAGCACCTGATGGAATATGGGGGGAGTAATGAGAGCACCTGATGGAATATGGGGGGACGGTGAGAGCACCTGATGGAATATGGGGGGAGTAATGAGAGCACCTGATGGAATATGGGGGGACGGTGAGAGCACCTGATGGAATATGGGGGGAGTAATGAGAGCACCTGATGGAATATGGGGGGACGGTGAGAGCACCTGATGGAATATGGGGGGAGTAATGAGAGCACCTGATGGAATATGGGGGGATGGTGAGAGCACCTGATGGAATATGGGGGGAGTAATGAGAGCACCTGATGGAATATGGGGGGACGGTGAGAGCACCTGATGGAATATGGGGGGAGTAATGAGAGCACCTGATGGAATATGGGGGGAGTAATGAGAGCACCTGATGGAATATGGGGGGAGTAATGAGAGCACCTGATGGAATATGGGGGGACGGTGAGAGCACCTGATGGAATATGGGGGGAGTAATGAGAGCACCTGATGGAATATGGGGGGAGTAATGAGAGCACCTGATGGAATATGGGGGGAGTAATGAGAGCACCTGATGGAATATGGGGGGAGTAATGAGAGCACCTGATGGAATATGGGGGGACGGTGAGAGCACCTGATGGAATATGGGGGGACGGTGAGAGCACCTGATGGAATATGGGGGGAGTAATGAGAGCACCTGATGGAATATGGGGGGAGTAATGAGAGCACCTGATGGAATATGGGGGGACGGTGAGAGCACCTGATGGAATATGGGGGGACGGTGAGAGCACCTGATGGAATATGGGGGGAGTAATGAGAGCACCTGATGGAATATGGGGGGACGGTGAGAGCACCTGATGGAATATGGGGGGAGTAATGAGAGCACCTGATGGAATATGGGGGGACGGTGAGAGCCCCTGATGGAATATGGGGGGAGTAATGAGAGCACCTGATGGAATATGGGGGGAGTAATGAGAGCACCTGATGGAATATGGGGGGACGGTGAGAGCACCTGATGGAATATGGGGGGAGTAATGAGAGCACCTGATGGAATATGGGGGGACGGTGAGAGCACCTGATGGAATATGGGGGGAGTAATGAGAGCACCTGATGGAATATGGGGGGAGTAATGAGAGCACCTGATGGAATATGGGGGGACGGTGAGAGCACCTGATGGAATATGGGGGGAGTAATGAGAGCACCTGATGGAATATGGGGGGAGTAATGAGAGCACCTGATGGAATATGGGGGGACGGTGAGAGCACCTGATGAAATATGGGGGGATTAATGAGAGCACGTGATGGATTATGGGGGGATGGTGAGAGCACCTGATGGAATATGGGGAGAGTAATGAGAGCACCTGATGGAATATGGGGGGAGTAATGAGAGCACCTGATGGAATATGGGGGGACGGTGAGAGCACCTGATGGAATATGGGGGGACGATGAGAGCACCTGATGGAATATGGGGGGAGTAATGAGAGCACCTGATGGAATATGGGGGGAGTAATGAGAGCACCTGATGGAATATGGGGGGACGGTGAGAGCACCTGATGGAATATGGGGGGACGGTGAGAGCACCTGATGGAATATGGGGGGAGTAATGAGAGCACCTGATGGAATATGGGGGGACGGCGAGAGCACCTGATGGAATATGGGGGGAGTAATGAGAGCACCTGATGGAATATGGGGGGACGGTGAGAGCACCTGATGGAATATGGGGGGAGTAATGAGAGCACCTGATGGAATATGGGGGGAGTAATGAGAGCACCTGATGGAATATGGGGGGACGGTGAGAGCACCTGATGGAATATGGGGGGAGTAATGAGAGCACCTGATGGAATATGGGGGGAGTGATGAGAGCACCTGATGGAATATAGGGGGAGTGATGAGAGCACCTGATGGAATATGGGGGGACGGTGAGAGCACCTGATGGAATATGGGGGGAGTAATGAGAGCACCTGATGGAATATGGGGGGACGGTGAGAGCACCTGATGGAATATGGGGGGAGTAATGAGAGCACCTGATGGAATATGGGGGGACGGTGAGAGCACCTGATGGAATATGGGGGGAGTAATGAGAGCACCTGATGGAATATGGGGGGAGTAATGAGAGCACCTGATGGAATATGGGGGGACGGTGAGAGCACCTGATGGAATATGGGGGGAGTAATGAGAGCACCTGATGGAATATGGGGGGACGGTGAGAGCACCTGATGGAATATGGGGGGAGTAATGAGAGCACCTGATGGAATATGGGGGGAGTAATGAGAGCACCTGATGGAATATGGGGGGACGGTGAGAGCACCTGATGGAATATCGGGGGAGTAATGAGAGCACCTGATGGAATATGGGGGGACGGTGAGAGCACCTGATGGAATATGGGGGGACGGTGAGAGCACCTGATGGAATATGGGGGGAGTAATGAGAGCACCTGATGGAATATGGGGGGAGTAATGAGAGCACCTGATGGAATATGGGGGGAGTAATGAGAGCCCCTGATGGAATATGGGGGGACGGTGAGAGCACCTGATGGAATATGGGGGGAGTAATGAGAGCACGTGATGGAATATGGGGGGAGTAATGAGAGCACCTGATGGAATATGGGGGGAGTAATGAGAGCACCTGATGGAATATGGGGGGACGGTGAGAGCACCTGATGGAATATGGGGGGAGTAATGAGAGCACCTGATGGAATATGGAGGGACAATGAGAGCACCTGATGGAATATGGGGGGAGTAATGAGAGCACCTGATGGAATATGGGGGGACGGTGAGAGCACCTGATGGAATATGGGGGGAGTAATGAGAGCACCTGATGGAATATGGGGGGACGGTGAGAGCACCTGATGGAATATGGGGGGAGTAATGAGAGCACCTGATGGAATATGGGGGGACGGTGAGAGCACCTGATGGAATATGGGGGGAGTAATGAGAGCACCTGATGGAATATGGGGGGATGGTGAGAGCACCTGATGGAATATGGGGGGAGTAATGAGAGCACCTGATGGAATATGGGGGGACGGTGAGAGCACCTGATGGAATATGGGGGGAGTAATGAGAGCACCTGATGGAATATGGGGGGAGTAATGAGAGCACCTTATGGAATATGGGGGGAGTAATGAGAGCACCTGATGGAATATGGGGGGACGGTGAGAGCACCTGATGGAATATGGGGGGAGTAATGAGAGCACCTGATGGAATATGGGGGGAGTAATGAGAGCACCTGATGGAATATGGGGGGAGTAATGAGAGCACCTGATGGAATATGGGGGGAGTAATGAGAGCACCTGATGGAATATGGGGGGACGGTGAGAGCACCTGATGGAATATGGGGGGACGGTGAGAGCACCTGATGGAATATGGGGGGAGTAATGAGAGCACCTGATGGAATATGGGGGGAGTAATGAGAGCACCTGATGGAATATGGGGGGAGTAATGAGAGCACCTGATGGAATATGGGGGGACGGTGAGAGCACCTGATGGAATATGGGGGGAGTAATGAGAGCACCTGATGGAATATGGGGGGACGGTGAGAGCACCTGATGGAATATGGGGGGAGTAATGAGAGCACCTGATGGAATATGGGGGGACGGTGAGAGCCCCTGATGGAATATGGGGGGAGTAATGAGAGCACCTGATGGAATATGGGGGGAGTAATGAGAGCACCTGATGGAATATGGGGGGACGGTGAGAGCACCTGATGGAATATGGGGGGAGTAATGAGAGCACCTGATGGAATATGGGGGGACGGTGAGAGCACCTGATGGAATATGGGGGGAGTAATGAGAGCACCTGATGGAATATGGGGGGAGTAATGAGAGCACCTGATGGAATATGGGGGGACGGTGAGAGCACCTGATGGAATATGGGGGGAGTAATGAGAGCACCTGATGGAATATGGGGGGAGTAATGAGAGCACCTGATGGAATATGGGGGGACGGTGAGAGCACCTGATGAAATATGGGGGGATTAATGAGAGCACGTGATGGATTATGGGGGGATGGTGAGAGCACCTGATGGAATATGGGGAGAGTAATGAGAGCACCTGATGGAATATGGGGGGAGTAATGAGAGCACCTGATGGAATATGGGGGGACGGTGAGAGCACCTGATGGAATATGGGGGGACGGTGAGAGCACCTGATGGAATATGGGGGGAGTAATGAGAGCACCTGATGGAATATGGGGGGAGTAATGAGAGCACCTGATGGAATATGGGGGGAGTAATGAGAGCACCTGATGGAATATGGGGGGACGGTGAGAGCACCTGATGGAATATGGGGGGAGTAATGAGAGCACCTGATGGAATATGGGGGGACGGTGAGAGCACCTGATGGAATATGGGGGGACGGTGAGAGCACCTGATGGAATATGGGGGGAGTAATGAGAGCACCTGATGGAATATGGGGGGAGTAATGAGAGCACCTGATGGAATATGGGGGGAGTAATGAGAGCACCTGATGGAATATGGGGGGACGGTGAGAGCACCTGATGGAATATGGGGGGAGTAATGAGAGCACGTGATGGAATATAGGTGTTATTGTGTTTCTATGCTACATA
The DNA here is from genome assembly GCF_040937935.1 of Hyperolius riggenbachi. NCBI lineage: Eukaryota > Metazoa > Chordata > Amphibia > Anura > Hyperoliidae > Hyperolius > Hyperolius riggenbachi. The sequence goes on along the minus strand of NC_090646.1, from coordinate 22,765,015 downwards.
AATTATATTAGGGCACTATTTGGTACAGAATCTTTTTTTTTCTTCATTTTCCTCCTAAAAAACTAGGTGCGTCTTATCGTCCGGTGCGTCTTATGGTCCGAAAAATACGGTAAGTCTTTTATTGTTAGAGGGTTCAAAAACTTATTTCACTCAATGAAATGAAAATCAGTTGCTATCTTCTATTTAAGGTTATTTTTTCGATTTTCCTTTTGATGTGCTATCTGCCACTGTTAAAATAAACCTACCATTGAAATGATACTGTTCTGAGACTTTTCATTTCTTTGTCATTGGACAAACTTATAAAATCAGTGAGGGGGTCAAATAATTATTTCCTCCACTGTATGAAAGAAATATTACAGCTGTGTAGCAATCCCTGCAATCTCAGATCCACAGGTTCTAATAGGACAAACAGAAGGATACGGGAGAGCAAACCTTAAAGACAGCCTGTCTCACCCATAAAAAGAAATCTAGTCATACCCAGAATCCACCTGAAAACTTTTGGTCCCAGAGCCTTCTGTCATGCTGCACCTATGTTATGGAACTCCTTACCTCAGCAGATCAGGACAGCTCCATCTCTGGACGTGTTTAAATCCAGACTGAAAACCCACCTGTTTAGTTTGGCATTTGCAGAAATATAATTTTATCCTCTGTGTCAATACTTCATCAGACAACCAGTTACTGAATCTGAGAGAGCCTAAACGCTTGGAGTCCGATAGGAGAAAAGCGCTATAGAAATGTTATTGTTGTCTTTTATGAGACGACAACAAGAATAACATCCAATACAAATAGTTTACAAAGGAGGTAAAGGTGGGGTATCTGTAAGCAGGCAGAGTGGAGGCGCCAAGCTCACAGAGACTACACCATATTGAGCTCTTGTTCCTTTTTTGAGTTTTTCTTCAAGTTGTGAGGTGGGGCCTCCATAGACCAGACTTAGGCCCGGTTCACATTAGCGGTTGTTTGCCAAACGGACCGGATGACCTGACCGGATCCGGACCGGATCCGGATCGGAACCGTACGGTTCTGATCCGGATCCGATCCGGATCCGGTCAGGTTGCATCAGGTGGTAATCAGGATGCGATCCGGATCCGTTTGGCAAAGTTAACGTAAAAAAAAAATAAAATGTTGGGGTCTGGGAGGTCAGCAGAAGGGGGACCTGTGGAATCAGGCCCTCTGCTGTTAGCACTCACCTCCACCTCCGACATGCTGCCAACATCCTGCCAACACCTCCAGCTCGTGCTGCTCCACTCCAAAATGCTTGCCCATGTGTCCCCAGCCAATATCGCCGCAAAAATCCGCATAGGAAGTGGGGTAGAACATCTGGATTTCTCAGCCAGTGTGTTGTGCGGCCTCCGGTTCCCATTTGTTTGTATTGGCCGGATGGTGCAGTCCGGCTCCGCCCCGGATACGGCTGCCGGAGGGGCCGGATGAAAAAATAGCGCATGTTGGAACGGAGGCCGGAGTCCGGATCCGGCCCGGATCCGGTCCGGCTCCGGTTCTGCAGAACGGACCCATGTGAACGGACGCATAGGCTTTAATTGCTATGCCGTGCGTCCGTTCCGTCCGTTCTGCAGGCGGTGCGGCTCCGGCACGGCGATTCCGGAGGGCCACCGCAAGTGTGAACCGGGCCTTAATCACACATCCCTCACAGGATACATCAAACTGAGATCTGGAAAATGTTGACGCCAAAGAAAATGCAATTTATCAGACCAGGTTACTTTCTCCTATTGCTTACAACAATATGGCCATTGCAGACATTCTTGAAGGAGGAAAGAGTTCAATATCGAGGCCAGAATTCGGTCTGCAGGGCCAAGGCAGAGATGCTAAAGCAAAATCTTGTCAGAACTGGAACAAATTGTAAAAAGAATATGGTGAGCTTCTGAGAGGAACTGAAGGTGAGGTAAGTATGTAATATTCATTTGCAGCTACGTCATGTGTTTATTTTACAGTAAATAATTTTACTCAGTTCTGGTTCACTTTAAGTTGCCCATTAAAGGTACAACCTCCCAAATGATTGACTGTACCAATCAGATACCGTTAATGGTGCTAAATGACAATGAACGATCATTCTATGGATTGTTTTGATGATCCAAATTTTGGAACAATTCTTTTAGTCTTACTGGATTCCTTATCATTTTCCCTTCCATTGGTGGGCCCAAACAATCGTTTCTGATGGATCGTTTCTGATGGAAAATTGTATCGTTACTGAGTACCATTATAACTTCAGAACGATTCTTTCAGTTTAGGAGCGATAGTTTCTGATCTATTGCAACGACCGCATCAGACGGTCAATGTACGTTAAATTGGATCATTAATGGTCCCCCATAGAATAAATTAAAGGAGATTTACCCTTTCCATTCCAAAATGACCTGTTCAGCACTGATCCAGGTTGATAGAAATTATAGCTGCCCGGTGATTAACCCATTGGTGGGAGTGACTCTGTAAAGCGTGACCGCGTCAAGCGTAAGTATACTGGCGGTGTCCAGTGCAGGTATGCCAGGCAGGGGAGCCATTCTGCTGAGGTGGGAGTGGCTCTGTGTGGTGTGAGTGCGTCAGGCTTCGGTATACTGGCGGTGTCCAGTGCAGGTATGCCAGGCAGTGGTGCCATTCTGCTGAGGTGGGAGTGACTCTGTATAGTGTGAACGCGTCAGGCGTCGGTATACTGGCGGTGTGCAGTGCAGGTATGTCAGGCAGGGGAGCCATTCTGCTGAGGTGGGAGTGGCTCTGTATAGCGTCAGTGCGTCGGGTGTTGGTATACTGGCGGTGTCCAGTGCAGGTATGCCTGGCCGTGGTGCCATTCTGCTGAGGTGGGAGTGGTTCTGTATAGTGTCAGTGCGTCAGGCGTCAGTATACTGGTGGTGTCCGGTGCAGGTATGCCAAGCAGGGGTGCCATTCTGCTGAGGTGGGAGTGGCTCTGTATAGCTTGAGTGCGTCAGGCGTCAGTATACTGGCGTTGTCCGGTGCAGGTATGCCTGGCCGTGGTGCCATTCTGCTGAGGTGGGAGTGGCTCCGTATAGCGTGAGTGCGTCAGGCGTTGGTATACTGGCGGTGTCCAGTGCAGGTATGCCAGGCAGGGATACCATTCTGCTGAGGTGGGAGTGTCTCTGTATAGCGTCAGTGCGTCAGGCGTTGGTATACTGGCGGTGTCCGGCACAGGTATGCCAGGCAGAGGTGCCATTCTGCTGAGGTGGGAGTGACTCTGTATAGCGTGAGTGTGTCAGGTGTCGGTATACTGGCGGAGTCCGGTGCAAGTATGCCAGGCAGTGGTGCCATTCTGCTGAGGTGGGAGTGGTTCTGTATAGTGTCAGTGCGTCAGGCGTCGGTATACTGGCAGTGTGCGGTGCAGGTATGCCAGGCAGGGGAGCCATTCTGCTGAGGTGGGAGTGACTCTATAGCGTGAGTGCGTCAGGCGTCATTATACTGGCGGTGTGCGGTGCAGGTATGCCGGGCAGGGGTGCCATTCTGCTGAGGTGGGAGTGTCTCTGTATAGCGTCAGTGCGTCAGGTGTAGGTATACTGGCGGTGTGCGGTGCAGGTATGCCAGGCAGCGGTGCCATTCTGCTGAGTGTTTGTACTTGTGCTCTTTGCTAGAATTGTCGGGTGTCAGGCCCTGTTTATCTAATCTTGATCACGGTAACCTTTAGTGACGTGCGCGGAGTGCGTGGCGAGGAACGGCTGCGGGGAGAAGAGATTGTGTATGACAGGCGGGGAGAGGAGACAAGAAAGAGCAGAATAAACCGATTTATCGCTCTGTCCTCCCTCATCAGCCACAGGGGGGTCCTGTCACCCCGATCAGCCTGTCCCGGGAATGATGGGAGCTGCCTGGGGGAATCAGGACACACACAGGGCAGCGTCTGGAGCGGACTGTCTGTAACGCAGCTACGGGGGGGGGGGGGGGGGGCGCCTACCAGTTTATATAGCAACCGGCTGGCAGGAACGCTGCCTGTACAACAGGGAATATCATCTTCTCTCTCACTAATGACTAAATCAGGCAATCAGCAAGAGTCACACAATCCATTCACCTCAGCTCAGCGATAATCTACTGCCTAGCTGCTCACTGCCTCTCCTGTAGCCAAATACTGCTGTCCCTCTCTCCTCCCCAGCTGTCTCTCCTGTAGCCAAATACTCCTGTCCCTCTCTCCTCCCCAGCTGTCTCTCCTGTAGCCAAATACTCCTGTCCCTCTCTCCTCCTCAGCTGTCTCTTCTCCAGCCAAATACTCCTGTCCCTCTCTCCTCCTCAGCTGTCTCTCCTGTAGCCAAAAACACTACTGTCCCTCTCTCCTCCTCAGCTGTCTCTACTGTAGCCAAATACTCCTGTTCCTCTCTCCTCCTCAGCTGTCTCTCCTGTAGCTAAATACTCCTGTCCCTCTCTCCTTCTCAGCTGTCTCTCCTGTAGCCAAATACTCCTGTCCCTCTCTCCTCCTCAGCTGTCTCTCCTGTAGCCAAACACTCCTGCCCCTCTCTCCTCCTCAGCTGTCTCTCCTGTAGCCAAAGACTCCTGTCCCTCTCTCCTCCTCAGCTGTCTCTCCTGTAGCCAAATACTCCTGTCCCTCTCTCCTCCTCAGCTGTCTCTCCTGTAGCCAAATACTCCTGTCTCTCCCTCCTCCTCAGCTGCCTCTCCTGTAGCCAAATACTCCTGTCCCTCTCTCCTCCTCAGCTGTCTCTCCTGTAGCCAAATACTCCTGTCCCTCCCTCCTCCTCAGCTGTCTCTCCTGTAGCCAAATACTGCTGTCCCTCTCTCCTCCTCAGCTGTCTCTCCTGTAGCCAAATACTCCTGTCCTTCTCTCCTCCTCAGTTGTCTCTCCTGTAGCCAAATACTCCTGTCCCTCTCTCCTCCTCAGTTGTCTCTCCTGTAGCCAAATACTGCTGTCCCTTTCTCCTCCTCAGCTGTCTCTCCTGTAGCCAAATACTGCTGTCCCTCCCTCCTCCTCAGCTGCCTCCCCTGTAGCCAAATACTCCTGTCCCTCTCTCCTCCTCAGCTGTCTCTTCTCCAGCCAAATACTCCTGCCCCCCCCCCACCCCCGTATCTCTTGTAAAGTGACAGCCAAATACTCCTGTACCCCTCTCCACCTTAGCTGTCTCTCTTCAGTAACCGCCTACTCCTTCTTCATGCTTATCAGCTGAATAAAATACATCATACTTCACTGATAAAATTTACAAAATCCAATAAAAAACATCTCCAGTTCCCACAGCATTCTCCAGCTACTGCCCTGTGTCACTTCTCCCATTCGCATCTAAAATTGCTAGAACACCATAAACATTCTGAACTAAGCCATTATTTATCTGCTTACTCCCTGCTGGATCAGTTCCAGTCTGGCTTTCACTAAAGTGGCCAATGATCTTCTTACAGCTAAATCCAAAGGTCATTATTCCATACTCATCCTTCTTGACCTGTCATCAGCATTTGATAATGCTGACCACACCTTACTCCTACAAATACTTTCACATACAGGCACAAAGGGCCTCGCTCTCTCCTGGATATCTTCCTATCTGTTTGGAAGGTCTTTCACAGTCTCTTACTTGGATTATGATCAGATCTCTTCTCCACATCCTTTGTCTGTGGGGGAACCTCAAGGCTCTGTCCTTGGCCCTCTCTTTCCTATTTGCATACATGGTCTTGGCAATGTAATCAACTCATGGTTTTGAATACCATTTATATGTAGCTTATGCACAACTGTACCCTAGACCTTAACCCTTTGCTCTCGTATGTCCCGCATAGCAGCACATCGCGAATCCCGCGTCGCATTCGTATGTCCCGCTATGCGGGACATTTTTTTTAAGCGATATTTGCCCTCAAAAACCCCGATCTTGCTCCTCACCTTAGTGGGCATGTAAATCCACATGCCCACACAGTCAGTGCCCCCAGCCCCAAACCGGAAATCCGCGATCCCGGCTGGATGGAAGTGACATTTACATGTAAATGTCACTTCTGTTTCTTTGCTGGTTTTTTTTTTTTTTAAATAAAAAATGGTTTCTGATTTGAATCTGCAGATTCCTTTCTGCAGATTCCTTGCAGATTAAATTGCAGATTGCTTGCAAAGTTGCACAGAGAATGAATGGCATCCTATGGGATGGGCTGGGGGAGAGTGTAAATAGTAGCCAGTATTTTATTGCTAATATGCCCAACTGAAATACCAAAGATTGCATTGTGTGTAGGGACAGTAAGACACCGGGTGACGGGCATAAAACAACCTATTATTGCGAAACTTGCTCACACAGGCCCGGATTACACCCAGGAAACTGTTTTACAATTTACCATACCTTGGCTTTTTCCTCTGCTACCAGCCAATAGAAGAAGCCAAACTGTCCAAATAAGGTATCAAATTAAACGTTATAATGTGTTCTTTAAAATAAGATATACCATGTTACTGTGTTACGTTCCATGTTAAAATGAGAGAGAGTAAGAGGGAGAGCGCATTTCTTCAAAAAAAAACTCCGAGCAGAAACGACTTCCTTTAGGAAAGAACTCCGAGTGGAAAGGGTTAAAGTGTACCAGAGCCAAGATAAAGTAAAAGATTTATACATACCTGGGGCTTCCTCCAGCCCCATCCTCCATCTGCTCCCACGCCGCCGTAACCTCCTCCAGTCATGGCCAGTCTGACGCAAGAGGGTGCACTTGTTTTGCGCAGACTGGCCGCGACTGGAGGACGTTACAGGACCAGGTATCGGAGCTGGAGAAGGCTGAGGACGGCGGCGTGGGAGCGATCCGTGCGGGTGGGGCTGGAGGAAGCCCCAGGTATGTATAAATCTTTTAAAACCTTTTCACCTCCCCCAGCACGAGTATCTACATCCTTGTAGTTACACAAATATAAACAAATACAAACACTTGGTTCTGTTTGTATTTTTAGAACACACTAACTCTGTATCTCCATCTTGTGGCCAAAAAGTAAAACCACATCCAAATGCCCTATTATACACCTTCCCATAGAAAAATGAAATACATTTTCATTATTTTTAAAAACCCTTTGAGGTGAAATGGTTTATCTCAGCTCTGTTTCCTTTAATTGCTTGTTTGCTATATCCTCTTTCATGACCTCCCGCTCCCTAAAAACTTAATATAAGTAAAATGGAACTAATCAAAAAACCTATAGACTATAAAGAAAAACATACAGCAGACAAGGCCATATGATCACATGACAACTCACTAGGCCTATGTATGTATTAAACTTACAAAGCAATCTCTCTACAAGTTCTATAGTTTCTAGCCACTTATAATAATAATAATGATAAGAAGAAATACATGTACAGTATGTGGCAGTGATGTTGATTTCCACATATATCTGGCCAAACTAACTTTACATTTAGTGGAGTTTTCAGTGTCAGCAGCGAGCGTTGTGCGAACTGCGAAGCAGTGTTGCCAACCTCGGAAAAACAATGTTAGGGCTCTTTTCCACTATGAAATGCGATCGCGATTCTGATCGCGATCGCAATCGCGTTTCAATTCCCACCATGCGATTGCGATTGAGCTACTATACTCATTATAGTACAGCTCAATCGCATACAAAACGCGGCAGGACGACGATTGCGCTTTGACCAAAATCGCATCGCAATCGGATCGCACTAATGGAAATTGCTGCTGCAGTTTCCATTAGTTTAATGTACCTTGCGATTTGCGATCAGAAGCAAATCGCAAATCGCAGGCTAGTGGAAAAAGGCCCTTACTGACAAAGCTCAAAAAATGGACCGACAGAACATTTGTCTTACTGACATCTAATATGACTGGAATTAAATATGTCACACAGGCGCCCCACGTGCAACATACCGACGACAACCACGCAGCGCTGGCTCCCCCGAAGCGTCCTGCAATCCGGGCTCGACAAGCCTGACAAGGATAATATATTTACCTTCCCGGCTCCAGTGGGGGCGCTGTTGCAGCTCTCAGCATGGAGATAGGCAGAAATAGCTGATCTCTGTCGGGTCCGCTCTACTACGCAGGCACGAGACTTGCGCCTGCGCAGTAGAGTGGCCCAACAGCAATCGCCTATTTCTGACTATCTCTGAGCGGAGAGCCGCTACTGCGCCTGCGCTGGAGCCGGGAAGGTAAATATTTACACCCCCGCCGTTCCAAGAGCTTTTTCGCCGCTGCCGTGGGACACAGGAGGACAGGGGGAGCCTCGATAGGATCCGGAGGCTTCCCCCGGAGGCTTCTCCCACCCGAGGTGAGTAGCTCCTGCTGATCTATTTGGCTGCAGTAGTATCTGAATCACACCAGAAACAAGCATGCAGCTAATCTTGTCAGATCTGACAATAATGTCAGAAACACCTGATCTGCTGCATGCTTGTTCAGGGTCTTTGGCTAAACGTATTAGAGGCAGAGGTTCAGCAGGGCTGCCAGGCAACTGGTATTGCATACATATGGCAGCCTCCATATCCCTCTCACTTCAGTTGTCCTTTAAAGGGAACTGAGCACATTCTCTTTCAATGGAATCTCTCCTGGCATAGAAGCTGCCATGTTCCCCCTCCCCTTCTCACATTCCTTATTTACAGAAGTCAGAGATGCTATCTTGACACATTGACACAAACTCGGTCTTTGAAGAAACAGTCCTAATTACTAACCCCCTTTGTTGTCTAATAGCATTGTTTACCTCTTGGTAATTAGCCCAATAAAACAATTAGGAACCTGAAAGCTCTGCGGCTGGGGACGGCCAGGCAGCCCTGCTGAAACAGGGTAATTAATCTACTTTGAATGTAAAATACAAGGTAAAATGAAAGTTTATTTTAATAATGAAACAGATTGTCGGCATGCATTTTTCATGTGCTATAGAAATGTCCTGAATGATAAAAAGGTGCTCGGTTCACTCTTGCTGTAATCTACCAAGGAAGAGAGAGTTTTGTTTTGTGTTTGTTTGTTTTTTACTGACACCACAAAGTTATCACAGACTTTACTGGCAGCACAGATCTGTTTACTTTTTTTTACTGTCAGTAAATTTGGTGACAGTTGGTAACACTGGAGCGAAGTACTTGCAGCAGCCACACACTCTCTGGCACAGAGATAATTACCGCTCTATAGTCCTGGCATATGAGGGATGATACAGAGCGCTGTGATTTGCTTATGTCTGCTTAGGAAGTTCTGAATTGTCTCGGTCGGGAGTGTGGAGAGGAGAGATAAGAGAGCGAAGCTGTAATACTGAATCTCACATTACTAATTCCCAAGCTGATTCTGAGGTATCTGAGCCATGTGACGTCCAGATAAACCTCTCTCAGCGCTGTTATCGCTGTCAGTGCCGGGATCACATCCCGCTGCCCCCCTGCCTGCGCTCCGAAGGAGGGAACCACAGCCGCCAGCTGTTACAGTCCACACACACTAGATAAAAGTCAGTGCCATGGCAGTTTCTAGGCTAAATTGCTCCCAGGATGAGGGTGTAAAAATTGTGTGCCCCCTGTGGGCTCGAGAAAGTTGTTTGCAATATGGTATTTAGCAGTATTTACCCAGTATAGGTAGCCAGGCATAGGTGCCCCCAGTATAGGTAGCCAGGTATAGGTACCCCCAGTATAGGTAGCCAGGTATAGATGCCCCCAGTATAGGTAGCCAGGTATAGGTGCCCCAGTATAGGTAGCCAGGTACAGGTGTCCTCAGTATAAGTAGCCAGGTATAGATGCCCCCAGTATACATAGCCAGGTATAGGTGCCCCAGTATAGGTAGCCAGGTATAGGTGCCCCCAGTATAGGTAGCCAGGTATATGTCCCCCAGTATAGGTAGCCAGGTATAGATGCCCCCAGTATAGATAGCCAGGTATAGGTGCCCCCAGTATAGGTAGCCAGGTATAGGTACCCCCAGTATAGGTAGCCAGGTATAGATGCCCCCAGTATAGGTAGCCAGGTATAGGTGCCCCCAGTATAGGTAGCCAGGTATATGTCCCTCAGTATAAGTAGCCAGGTATAGATGCCCCCAGTATAGATAGCCAGGTATAGATGCCCCAGTATAGGTAGCCAGGTATAGGTGTCCTCAGTATAAGTAGCCAAGCATAGGTGCCCCAGTATAGATAGCCAGGTATAGGTGTCCTCGTTAAAGCACATAGAAATAAGAAAAGGGGATACATGGCTGTGCCTGCAGGCCAGATAACTAGAGATTAAGGGGGGGGGGGGGGTTGTGGCATCTCTTAGTCTAGTAGCAATCAGTGTGTGACGGCTGGGGTGGGAGGGATGGAGGGGCGTACTTTGATGTCTCAGCCTCGAGTGCTGGAGGACCTTGTCCCGTCTCTGCCTCAGTATAAGTAGCCAGGTATAGGTGCCGCCAGTATAGGTAGCCAGGTATAGGTGTCCTCAGTATAAGTAGCCAGGTATAGGTGCCCTCAGTATAAGTAGCCAGGTATAGGTGCCCCAGTATAGGTAGCCAGGTATAGGTGCCTCCAGTATAGGTAGCCAGGTATAGGTGTCCTCAGTATAGGTAGCCACGTATAGGTGCCCCCAGTATAGGTAGCCATGTATAAGGTGCCTCAGCATAAGTAGCCAGGTATAGGTGCCCCAGTATAGGTAGCCAGGTATAGGTGTCCTCAGTATAAGTAGCCAGGCATAGGTGCCCCAGTATAGATAGCCAGGTATAGGTGCCCCAGTATAGATAGCCAGGTATAGGTGTCCTCAGTATAAGTAGCCAGGTATAGGTGCCCTCAGTATAGGTAGCTAGGTATAGGTGCTCCCAGTATAGGTAGCCAGGTATAGGTGCCCCCAGTATAGGTAGCCAGGTATAGGTGTCCTCAGTATAAGTAGCCAGGTATAGGTGCCCCCAGTATAGGTAGCCAGGTACAGGTGTCCCCAGCATAGGTAGCCACATATAGGTGCCCCAGTATAGGTAGCCAGGTATAAGTGTCCTCAGTATAGGTAGCCAGGTGTAGGTGCCCCCAGTATAGGTAGCCAGGTATAGGTGCCCCCAGTATAGGTAGCCAGGCATAGGTGCCCCCAGTATAGGTAGCCAGGTATAGGTGCCCCCAGTATAGGTAGCCAGGTACAGGTGTCCCCAGCATAGGTAGCCACATATAGGTGCCCCAGTATAGGTAGCCAGGTATAAGTGTCCTCAGTATAGGTAGCCAGGTATAGGTGCCCCCAGTATAGGTAGCCAGGTATAGGTGTCCTCAGTATAAGTAGCCAGGTATAGGTGCCCCCAGTATAGGTAGCCAGGTACAGGTGTCCCCAGCATAGGTAGCCACATATAGGTGCCCCAGTATAGGTAGCCAGGTATAAGTGTCCTCAGTATAGGTAGCCAGGTGTAGGTGCCCCCAGTATAGGTAGCCAGGTATAGGTGCCCCCAGTATAGGTAGCCAGGCATAGGTGCCCCCAGTATAGGTAGCCAGGTATAGGTACCCCCAGTATAGGTAGCCAGGTATAGGTGCCTCCAGTATAGGTAGCCAGGTATAGGTGTCCTCAGTATAAGTAGCCAGGTATAGGTGTCCTCAGTATAAGTAGCCAGGTATAGGTGCCCCAGTATAGGTAGCCAGGTACAGGTGTCCCCAGCATAGGTAGCCACATATAGGTGCCCCAGCATAGGTAGCCACATATAGATGCCCCCAGTAAAGGTAGCCAGGTATAAGTGCCCCCAGTATAGGTAGCCAGGTATAGCTGCCCCATTATAGATAGCCAGGTATAGGTGTGCCCAGTATAGGTAGCCAGGTATAGTTGCCCCATTATAGGTAACCAGGTATAGGTGCCCCCAGTATAGGTAGCCAGGTATAGGTGCCCCCAGTATAGGTAACCAGGTATAGGTGCCCCCAGTATAGGTAGGCAGGTATAGGTTTCCCCAGTATAGGTAGCCAGGTATAGTTGCCCCATTATAGGTAACCAGGTATAGGTGCCCCCAGTATAGGTAGCCAGGTATAGGTGCCCCCAGTATAGGTAACCAGGTATAGGTGCCCCCAGTATAGGTAGGCAGGTATAGGTTTCCCCAGTATAGGTAGCCAGGTATAATACTGTAAGTACCCCTAGTATAGGTAGCCAGGTATAGGTTTCCCCAGTATAGGTAGCCAGGTATAGGTGCCCCCGTATTGGTAGGCAGGTATAGGTGTTCCCAGTATAGGTAGCCAGGTATAATACTGTAAGTACCCCTAGTATAGGTAGCCAGATTGAAAATAAGCTACTTCTTATGTAACAGGAGTGCTTGATGTTACCACTATACCTTTCATGTATGCATTGCTAACACATGGGGGGAATCTAAATAAAGAACGTACATTCTCCCCAACACTGGACCACTGCTAATGGGTCTGCTTAGCTGCTGCAGTGATACCTGCATCTCTGATGTCTTCAACTACATACACACCTGCCTAACCTGTGCTCTGATATGGGCTTTACAGAGACTACTTACCTGAACATTGACCAATGGACCTGAACTCTTGCACAGGACGGAAGGAAAACCGAGAGAAATGCCCCCTGTATGTATTTAGAGAGTTTAGCCTGTCTAATTCCCCCTCATCTGTGACTTTTCACAAGTTGTAATTTGATCTCTCAGCTGCATGAGCAAGCTGCCTCAGCAGAACAGCTAAACTGTAAACACAGGATGTTACTATGTCTTCTTCCATGAAAGCAGAAGTTGACACTGCAAAATTATTGCAGGATTTGTATCAGCTGTAACAAAGAAATGTTTTTCTTTAAAGAGAACCCGAGGTGTGTTTAAAGAATGTTATCTGCATACAGAGGCTGGATCTGCCTATACAGCCCAGCCTCTGTTGCTATCCCAAACCCCCCTAAGGTCCCCCTGCACTCTGCAATCCCTCATAAATCACAGCCGTGCTGTGAGGCTGTGTTTACATCTGTAGTGTCAGTCTCAGCTGCTCCCCCGCCTTCTGCATAGATCCGGTCCCTGCCCCCGTCCCTTCCCTCCAATCAGCAGGGAGGGAAGGGATGCAGGCGGGGACTGGAGTTCTGCAGGAGGCGGGGAGAGCAGCAGACTGACACTATAGAGATAAACACAGCCAGCTCTGACAAGCTGTTTGTCAGCAGCATGGCTGTGATTTATGGAGGGATTGCAGAGTGCAGGGGGGGCTTAGGGGGGTTTGGGATAGCAACAGAGGCTGGGCTGTATAGGCAGATCTAGCCTCTGTATGCAGATAATATTCTTCAAACCCACCTCGGGTTCTCTTTAAAGGACAATTGCAGTGAGAGGAATATGGAGGCTGCCATATGTATTTCCTTTTAGGCTACTTGCACACCAAGACGTTGCGTTAGGTGCCACGTTAAGATCGCATAACATGCACCTAACGCGACGCCTGGTGCTCTTCGATGTGGACATCAGAGTGAGCCGCGTTGTGCAGCTCACTCTGACGTCCGTGATGCTGTGATGCGTACTCTTGGACGCATGCGGCATCACGTGGTCCCGCCGGCCAATCACCGCACAGAGCGGCCGCACCAGGAAGTAAACACTGCACACGTCACAACGTGCAGTGAATATTAATTAGCCATGTGCCTGGCCGCTCTCCCCTCCTCCCCAACATGACTGCGCATGTGCAGACAGTCTAATGCGGCTTAAGCCGCTGTAACGCCGTAGCATGCTGCACTTTCACTACAACGTGCAGCGTTACATGTAACGCAACGTGGGCAGTGTGAACAGCCCACTTGTGTTACATTGCTGTGCGTTGGGGGAGCGTTACAGGCTGCACTAACGTGCGCCTGTAACGTCCCTGTGTGTAAGCAGCCTTAAACAATACCAGTTGCCTGGCTTTTCTGCTGATCTGTTTGGCTGCAGTAGTGTCTGAATCATGCCAGTAGTATCTGAATAACACCAGTAACCAGCATGCAGCTAGTCTTGTCAGATCTGACAATTATGTCAGAAACACCTGATCTGCTGCATGCTTGTTGGCTGAAAGTATTAGAGGCAGAGGACCAGCAGGATAGCCAGGAAACTGGCATTGTTTAAAAAGAAATAACTATGGCAGCCTCCATATACCTCTCACTTCAGTTGTCCTTTAGGCTTCTTGCACACAGGCACGTTAGTGCAGCCTGTAACGCTCCCCCAAGGCACAGCAATGTAACACAAGTGGGCTGTTCACACGGCCCACGTTGCATTACATTGTAATGCAACAAAGTGCTGCATGCTGTGCGTTATACTGGGCTAAGCCGCGTTGGACTGTTTGCACATGCTCAGTCATGTTGGAGAGGAGGGGAGAGCGGCCGGGCACATGGCTAATTATTATTCACTGCTCTCAGTGACGTGCAGTGTTTACTTCCTGGAACGGCCGCTCTGTGTGGCGATTGGCCGGGCGGGACCACGTGATGCTGCATGCGTCCAAGAGTACGCATCACGGACGCCAGAGTGAGCTGCACAACGCGGCTCACTCCGACGTCCACACCAGAGAGCACCAGGCGTTGCGTTAGGGGCACGTTATGTGCCCTATAACATCCCCTAAACGCAACGTCCTGGTGTGCAACTAGCCTTAAAGGATATCGGAAGAGACATGTGACATAATGAGACAGACATGGGTATGTACAGTGCCTAGCACACAGATAACTAGGCTGTGTTCCTTTTTTTCTTTCTCTGCCTGAAAGAGTTAAATTTCAGGTATGTAAGTGGCTGACTCAGTCCTGACACTGAATTCCAACTATAAAACACTCTCCTAGCAGACAATGGCTTCTGAAAGCAGGAAAGAGATAAAAAGTGTCAATAGTTCATAGATTTTAGCTCTGGAATACTTCAATGAATGTGTCATTGAGCAGAAACAATAAAACAGTTAAAACTTAAAAAGTAGATTTAAACATAAAATAAAACTGTGGAATATCTTAAAAAGTCATTTTTAGGAGAAGGAAGATAGATACACTCGTTTATTTCATTAGTTTATTTTCGCTTCGGGTGTCCTTTAAAGTGGATCCGAGATGAACTTTTATTCATTGCATAACTGTGTTCCTTACATATAGTTTATAGGGCATTCCTCAAGCCAAATACCTTTTTTTTGTTTTAATACTCTAATCCCCTATAAACTAAACAAGCCTCGCCCACAGCTTCTCCAAAACGCCAAGGCACTCAGACCCATGTAGCAAGGGATTATGGGAGCTCAGTCTGGGCAGAAGGAGGAGGAGGTTACTAGCCAGAGATTTCAGAGGCAGAGGGGAGGGGGTAGTGCATTTTCCGGTACTTATCCGTTAGCCGGGCGCATCCTCTAGGTGGCGACAAAACTCCACCAGAGTTACATCTTTCCCTACTATCCATGTCGGCCTGGAGGGGGAATAGTAATTAGCGCCACCTGCCGGATGCGCCCGGCTAACGGATAAGTACCCATTTTTCACAGGCTGAGGGGTGGAGATGCAGTTGCAGATTACCTGTGACAATGTGACAAACAGAATACGGCTGCTCTCATTGTATCACAGGAATAAATAATCATAAACTGCTGAAGCTGTACGCAGCTAGATTTGCTGTGTAAATTATCTAAACTTTAGATAAGATACTAGCTGATTGCCTGGCGTTGCCCGTGTATGTATTTGGCTGGAGTTGGCTCCGCCTACTTTTTCTAACCCTAACACACAATTACTCACTGACCAAGTTTGTGAGCTTTGCGGCCTTTGGTATCAATAATCTGCATTGAAATGAAACAAATCTGATTGGCTGTGTGTGGCTCCACCCCCTTTTCTGAAATTGAACCCCAGTCACCAACTGCACCAGGTTTGAGGCCTGCGCCATCAACAGTTCAAGAATGGTAGCAATTAAATATTCCCCTTGAAAAGCAACAGGTGAAGTTTGATTCACTTTTGTAGGCTCCACCCACTTTTCTGAATATTAATCCCAGTCACCCTGTGACCAACTGTGCAAAGTTTAAAAACCCTGCCATTAACAGAATGGCTGCAGTTTACATTTTCCCAGTGAAATTTGTATTTGTCTTCACCCACTGATGACCCGGCGTTTCCCGGGTATGTATTTGACTGGTGTTGGCTCCACCCACTTTCTAACCCTAACACACAAACACTCAATGACCAAGTTTCTGAGCTTTGGGGTCCTTGTCCTTGGCATCAATAATTTGTATATTCCCATAGAAATTAAACAAATCAGATAGGCTGTTTGTGGCTCCACCCCTCTCCAGCATTTTAACCCCAGTCACCCAATGACCAACTGTAGCAGGTTTGAGGCATCTGCTATTAACAGTGTAAAAATGGCAGCAATTTAAATATTACACTTGAAAATCAACAGGTGAATTTTGATTGGCCATTATAGGCTCCACCCACTTGCCTGAATATTAATCTCTGTCACTCAGTGACCATCTGGGCAAAGATTGGGAACCCTGAAATAAACAGTGTAAGAAGGGCTGCAGTTTACACTTTCCCAGTGAAATTTGTTTTTGGCTCCGCCCACTTTTTGTAACCTGGACACAAAGCCATTACTCAATGCCCAAGTTTGTGAGTTTTGGGGTCCTTGGCATCAATAATTTCAAATCTGATTCACTGTTTGTGGCTCTGTCCCCTTTTCTGAATTTGAACCTCAGTGACCCAATGACCGACTGTACCAGGTTTGAGGCATGGGTCATTAACAGTGCAAGAATGGCAGCAATTTTAATATTCTCCCTGAAAAGTGACATGTGATTTTTGATTGGCATTTTAGGCTCCACCCACTTTTCTGAATATTAATCCCAGTCACCCAGTAACCAGCTATGCTGAGTTTGAGAATTAACAGTGAGGAAGGGCTGCAGTTTACAATTTCCCAGAAAAATTTGTTTTTAACTCCACCCACTTTTTGTAACCTTGACACACAGGCACTACTCAATGACCAAGTTTGTGAGCTTTTGGGTTCCTGGCATCAAAATTGTGCTAATGGAAGCAGTTTATCCAGCAAAGAAATCTGGCTGTTTTTGGCTCCGCCCCTTTACTGAATTTGAACCCCAAACACTTAACAACCGACTGTAGCAGGTTTGAGGCCTCTGCTATTAACAGTGTGAGAATGGCTGCAATTTCAATATTCCCCTTGAAAATCAATAGGTGAATTTTGATTGGCTCTTGTAGGCTCCACCTACTTTTCCGAATATAAATCCTAGTCACCCAGTGACCAACTGTGTGAAGTTTGAAAACCCTGCCATTAACAGTGTAAGAAAAGCTGCAGTTTACATTTAATGTAAGTTAGTTGTTTTTGGCTCCGCCCACTATTTCTAATCTTGACATACAGTCACTTAATGACCAAGTTTATGAGCTTTGGGGTCTTTGGCATCAATAAGTTGCATTTAACCATTGAAATTAAACAAATCTGATTGGCTGTTTTTGCCCCGCTCCCTTCAGAATTTAAACCCCAGTCTCCCAGTGACTGACTGTAGCACATGGTAGGCCTCTGCCATTAAGAGTGCATGAATGGCAGCAATGCAAATATTCCCCTTGAAAATCAAAAGGTGAATTTTGATTGGCTGCTGTAGGCTCCACCCACTTTTCTGAATATTAGTCCCAGTCACCCAGTGGCCAACTGTGTCACGTTTGAGAACCCTGCCAATAACAGAATGGCTGAAATCAATCTAACAAATCTGATTGGCTGTTTGTGGCTCCACCCCTTTAGTGAATTTGGACCCCAGTCACCGAATGACTGACTGTATCAGGTTTGAAGCCTCTGCCACTAACAGTGTAAGAATGGTAGCAATGTGAATATTCCCCTTGAAAATCAATAGGTACATTTTGATTGGCTGTTTTAGGCTCCACCCACATTTCTGAATATTCATCCCAGTCACCCAGTGGCCAATTGTGTAAAGGTTGGGAACCCTGCAATGTAAAAAATGAAGTTGTTGGCACCGCCCACTTTTTCTAACCTTGACATACAGTCACTCAATTATCAAGTTTATCAGCTTTGGGGTCCTTGGTATCAATACTTTGTATATTCCTATTGAAAAATAAACAAATCTGGCTGTTTGTGGCTCCGCCCCCTTCCTGAATTTGGACCCTAGTCACCCAGTGACCAACTGTACCAGGTTTGAGGCATCTGCTATTACCAGTATAAGAGAATGGTAGCAGATGAAATATTCCCTTTGAAAACCATTAGGTGAATTTTTATTGGCTGTTGTAGGCTCCACCCACCTTCCAAAATCTTAATCTGTCACCCAATGACCAACTGTGCAAAGTTTGAGAACCCTGCCATTAACGTTGTAAGAATGGCTGCAGTTTATATTTTCCCAGTAAAAGTTGTTTTGGCTCCGCCCACTTTTTGCAACCTTGACACACAGTCACTCAATGACTAAGTTTGTGAGCTGTCAGGTTCCTGGCATCAAAAATGTGTGAATGGAAGCAGTTTATCCACCAAAGAAATCTGATTGGCTGTATGTGGCCCCGCCCCTTTAGTGAATTTTGACCTCAGTCACCCAATGGCCGACTGTAGCAAGTTTGAAGCCTCTGCCATTAAAAGTGTAAGAATAGCAGCAGTTTAAATATTCCCCTTGAAAATTAACATGTGAATTTTGATTGGCTGTTGTAGGCTCCACCCATTTTCTTGAATCTTAATCGCATTCACCCAGTGACCAACTGTGTCAAATTTGAGACCCCTGCGATTAACAGTCTAAGAATGGCTGCAGTTTACATTTTTCCATTTAAAATGAATGGCTGAAATTTGATTGGCTGTTTTATGCTCCACCCACTTTTCCTGGATTTGTAACCTCGGTCACCAAGTGACCTACTGTGCCAAGTGTAGGGACTCTGGCTTGAATACTGCGAGAATGGCAGCCTTTTACATTTTTTCCATTGACTTGAATGGGTGAAATCTGATTTGCTGTTTGTAGCTCCGCCCAGGTGTACAGGGGGGGGGGGGGGGTGCGAGACCCCCAGAACCTATCATCCCAGGTAGTAAGGGATCTGTGTACCAAGTTTCGTTCAAATCGGTCAAGCCGTTTTCGAGTGATCGCGGCACATACACACACACATACACACACACACACACACACACACATACATACATACATCCGATTTTATATATATAGATATAGACAAGTTATTTGTCATAGTTAGTTTTTCATCTCGGATCCGCTTTAAAGGTTATTATGCTGTTTCTCGTCTTTCAGAGCAGAGAGGAAGTTCTGAGTTCAGGTCCGCTATGCAACCCCTCACAGCCCGGTGCAGCCCTCCTCTACGGAAATCATTGAAGAAATAACAGGCATATTATTTCCGATGTAAGAACCCCAGCAGGCCGCATAGGCGGTGCTCACACATAATCCAGCGTTAGGCAGGCTGTGTGAAGAGCTGGGAAATCTCCTGTATCACTATTGTGCATTGCTGGGAGAATTAGCCAGGATTTGGAGAAGTGGCCTCTCATGTTATTTATAGACGGGGTAATAGGAGCATTTTCTATGCCATGAATGGGATTTCTGTAAACGTGTGGTGCTATTCATCCCGCCGGTTACCATGGAGAGAAGGGACACGGCTTCAGCAGACTTCCGGCCACTTTCTCCAGCCAGAGGGGAGGAGGATCGATATACAGTGTGACCAGCACGTAGGTATGTGACACAGATACAGGCCTCCATACATTGCTGCGGCATCAATATCCGGCCGATGCCATCATAGCGATCCAATCCGGCAGAGATCGATGCCGCAGTGAGGCCGCCCAATCCTCATTCCTGGCCGGAATCAATCAAAACGATCGATAACGGCATACTGGAAAGATTTTGCGTGCAAGATCTCAGACGGGGGCGCGCCAAAAGCAGCCTTTACGCTAGGTACACACCATACAATTTTCTGCGCAGCGGCGAAAAGTGGGGAGGACTGAGGAGCGTGCAGCGATGAAGACCGGGGGGGGGGGGGGGGGGGGCTGCGGTGAAAAATGGGCGTGACCATGACATTGTATGGGCGGAGCTAAAGTAATGATGTAACAGCGAGGCATAAGACAGCAGTGTTTACGCCATGATGTGGACAAACGAGACTTTGCATCATGGGTGTGCAGAAACTGTGTGATGCTAATAGTATACCGTAACCACAAAGAGCAAACATAGCCATCTATGACCATTAAATAATAAATGCAGTAACAGTTACCCAGGACACCAGAAAATAAATGCAATGGGCAACATGTCAGCACAAAATAAACGCAATGCGGGCAACATGTCAGTATAAAATACACGCACTGCGGGCAAACATGTCAGTACAAAATAAACGCAATGCGGGCAAACATGTCAGTACAAAATAAACGCAATGCAGGCAAACATTTCACCAGAAAATAAACGCAATGCGGGCAAACATTTCCCCAGAAAAGAAACGCAATGCGGGCAAACATGTCAGTACAAAATAAATGCAATGCGGGCAAACATTTCACTAGAAAGTAAACGCAATGCGGGCAAACATTTCCCCAGAAAAGAAACGCAATGCGGGCAAACATTTCACCAGAAAAGAAACGCAATGCGGGCAAACATTTCACCAGAAAATTAACGCAATGCAGGCAAACATTTCACCAGAAAAGAAACGCAATGCGGGCAAACATTTCACCAGACAAACGCACTGCGGGCAAACATGTCAGTACAAAATAAACGCAATGCAGGCAAACATTTCACCAGAAAAGAAACGCAATGCGGGTAAACATTTCCCCAGAAAATAAACGCAATGCGGGCAAACATTTCACTAGAAAGTAAACGCAATGCGGGCAAACATTTCACTAGAAAGTAAACGCAATGCGGGCAAACATTTCCCCAGAAAAGAAACGCAATGCGGGCAAACATTTCCCCAGAAAAGAAACGCAATGTGGGCAAACATTTCACCAGAAAATTAACGCAATGCGGGCAAAAATTTCACCAGAAAAGAAACGCAATGCGGGCAAACATTTCACCAGAAAAGAAACGCAATGCGGGCAAACATTTCTCCAGAAAAGAAATGCAATGCGGGCAAACATTTCACCAGAAAAGAAACGCGATGCGGGCAAACATTTCACCAGAAAATTAACGCAATGCAGGCAAACATTTCACCAGAAAAGAAACGCAATGCGGGCAAACATTTCACCAGAAAAGAAACGCAATGCGGGCAAACATTTCACCAGAAAAGAAACGCAATGCTGGCAAACATTTCACCAGAAAAGAATGGTAATGGGAGCAAATTTCACCTGGAAAAAAATCATTTACTCACCTGGCAGAAGTCTCCGGCCTCTGACGCGCTGCTCCCGGGACCACCTTCCTCCTGCTCGTCTCCCGCGCTGACAGGGCTACGGCAAGATGGTGCCCGGAACCCTGTACTGGAGACACAAATAGTCTCCAGTACAGGGCTTCAGCAGCCATCTTGCCGTAGCTCTGCTCGCCTGACGGTGTCGGAACAGACACCGGAAGAAGGAGGCTGGAGCGGGGCTGCGGGCAATGAACTAGCACGGCGTCTATAGACGCCGCTGCCAGTTCATGAGAATAGAGTGACCAGAGTCCTGAGGCCGGGACGTCCCGCTGCTGAAAGCGGGACGTTTCCCGGGACCTCATGCAGCCTGGGACAGCGGACCCCGAATCCGGGACGCGTCCCGGGCAGTCCGGGACGCGTCCCGGGCAGTCCGGGACGTCTGGTCACTCTATAATCCTGCATTCAAAACTTTCAAAACTTTTTCTGCTGTTATGGTTTGGAGGTATCACATACTTAAAGGAATACTTAAGTCTGAAAAAAAAAATGATATTTACTCACCCGGGGCATCCCTCAGCCCTCTGAAGCTGTATGGTGCCCTCGCAGCCCCGCTCCGATCGTCCTGTCCCCGCCGGCTACTTCCGGGTTCGGCGACAGCCGCCGACAGGCTGGGAACGCGGGTGATTTTCCGCGTTCCCAGCTGCTATATCACCCTCTATGCTGCTATAGCGTATAACATATAACACAGGGGGCTGAGGGATGCCCTGGGTGAGTAAAGATCATTTTTTTTTTTACTTAAAGGGAACCTAAACTGAGAGGGATATGGATGTTTCCTTTTAAACAATACTAGTTGCCTGGCAGTCCTGCTGATCTCATTGGATGCAGTAGTGGCTCAATCACAGACCAGAAACAAGCATGCAGCTAATCCAGTCTGACTTCAGTCAGAGCACCTGATCTGCATGCTTGTTGAGGGGCTGTGGCTAAAAGTATTAGAGACACAAGATCAGCAGGAGAGCCAGGCAACTGGTATTATTTTAAAAGGAAAAATCCAAATCCTTCTCAGTTTAGGTTCCCTTTAAGTATTCCTTTAAGGAGCACTGGCCCTTTAGTAGTCAGTGCCAAACAGTTGCATGCTGGGGGTTCTTTATATCTATAATATATTCCTCCTCTTCCCTTTATTTCCTCCTCCTTCTAATGACATAAGACAGTGCACTTCCTAGTATAGACCTCAGTGGGAGTGTTTGAAGACTCTGGGAGGAGGGCGGGTAACGAATACACAATTAGCAAGAGGAGAAAAAAAAGAGTGAGGGAGGAAATGATGTCAGGATTACTTTAATTCAAAGGTAACCAAGATGGCCACTGCCTAGAATAGGATTCTCTGATTTTCCTTTATACAATTCACAGGAATCATAACATGTACAGCGCAAAACATCTATTATGTAAGTAGAACTAGTATTTATCTACTTATATATGTGTTTTTATATTTCTAGGTTAGCATGGGTGTCAATTGATCTTTAATGTTGATCATTTAAAAATAAATGAGGACAAGGGTGTTACAGTCACGCTCGTACACGACGGAGAGCACAGCCACGGGAACAAGCTCTTGTCGGATATGTTCAGAGGGTCCGTGCGTGGCAACGGCGAGAAGGACACGGGAACTCTGGACAATCCAGAGCCTTCCCTTTACCCAGGTAAGTATAACATTTATGTTTGGTCTGGTTGAAGTTCACTTTAAAATATGTGTAAGCTTTTTACCGTCAGATCGACGGGTAGAATCAATAATTTCTGACATGCCCGATCTGCTCCCGATCGAGAACGGTAACGATTCTCAGATCAGTACTGTACAAAATCGATCCTGTTCTCAATTGAGAGCAGATCAGACGTGGTGGAATTTATCGATTCGACCCGTCAATCTGATGGGAAATTGCACTGTGTGTACCAGGCATTAAAGGATAACTACGAGCTCGGATATCCGAGATACTCGGATATCCTAGCTCTTTTTTCACTATCCGAGCTCGAATACCGAGCTCGAATAGTATTAGCTATCCGGGCTGTGCTATCCGAGCGCACTCGGATAGCAATCAGCTATCCGGAGATAACCTAGCTCGGATAGCGTCACGTCACCTCGAGTCCTCACAAGCGAAACAGAGGGCTCCCAGCCCTCTGACTGCAGCCAATCACAGAGGGGGAGGCTGGCCAAGCCCCCCTCTATAAATAGCGGGCGCCATGTTGCCTCACTTGTCCTGCTTGTCACTTACTGACTGACTGTACTGAGAGATTGCTCCAGTGCTTTTTGTCTGTGTGCAAGTGCATTGCTATTGTTCTAAACCAAGCGTTTTTACACTCCAACACGTGATATTCAACTGTATTGCTTGTATTGTAGATAGATTGTATTTTAGGCAGTTTAGTTTGTGTGATTAGGGACTAGGGAGGGAGACTTCTCTCTGCCTGCCCTCCCAAGGAACAATTACAAATTAACACCTCACTAGCTCTCCGCTTAAAATCCTTTGGGATACTCAGGAAATGCAGAAGGGGGCGGAGAGGTAGTGGATCCAAGTATAAAAAACATATTTGCCCTCAGAAAAGCTTAATCACAGCTACACTCTGCAATGCCAGATCGATAAATAATAAGACTGCAACTATACATGACCTAATAGAGCTCTCTGATTTGACCTTTTTGACAGAGACCTGGCTTGGGAAGCATGCAGGCCCAACTCTTGAAGCAACCGTGCCGGCCAATTATTCAATCTTGCACTGTGAGAGACAAGCCGGCAAGGGTGGGGGGGTTGCCATATGCTTCAGATCCTCTTTGAACATAAGGCCCCTGCCCATAGGCCCCACTGAAACATTTGAATGTCTTGCAGCTCAACTGTCAGCAGAAGTAAACATCAACATATTGCTCATATACCGCCCCCCAAAAAATGGTCCAGCCTTTCTTAAGGAAATATCTGAACTCTTATCCTGCGTAACAGTGGAACACCCTAGATGGATCATCCTGGGAGACTTCAATGCATGGGTGGATGATCACGACTCCCAGCTAGGAAGTGAACTACTTCTCATAATGAGTGAACTGGGTCTCTCTCAGGCTGTCAACCTCCCCACCCACACGAAAGGGCACACCCTGGATCTTATATTTCATTCCGGACTTTTAATATCACACATGGATATAAACCCAGTGGTATGGTCAGACCACCACACCATCCACTTCTCTCTGACAGCACCAGCGATAAAACACAGAGGGAAAGAACTCATAAAATACCGTTCACTGAAAGATGTCTCACCCCAGCACGTTCAGAATATCCTCAACTTCGACGCATTAACCAATCATTGCGCAGACCCAGACTCCATGGTCCTGATATACAACCATGCAGTGTCATCTGCCTATGACGCCCTCGCTCCAGTTCGCATCAAACGATCTACACCACTTCACCATGCACTGTGGTTTGACAGCTCACTAAAGGACATAAAGAAAGAAGTGCGCAGACTAGAAAGGAAGTGGCGGAAATCTCAGAATTCAAAAGATAAACACATCCTTGTCTCTCACCGGGAAAGCTACCAAAATGCGATCACCAAGAAAAAATCCTCCTACCTATCACAGGAGATCGCAAAGGCCGCCAACAGACCAGCCCAACTATTCCGCACAGTTGATAGACTATGTAATCCATCCTGTCTAAAACCCACTATAACTCCCTCAAAGGAGCTATGTGAGAAATTTGCTTGCTACTTTGCTGACAAAGTATCTTCTATTCGGTCTCTCATTCAGTCCACAGCACCCAAGACTCATGCAACTAATGGAAATAGCTGCAAAAACAACCTAACACCCTGGACTGACTTCAAAAGTATTAGTGAGGAAGAGATCTCAGACATCCTCTGTCGTCTCCGCCAGACAACCTGCGACCTGCGACCTGGACCCTGGACCAACTAAACATATGCTGAAATGCCCTGACCTGCTTGGTCCAGCATTTCACAAAATAGTAAATTGCTCTCTGCAAGCAGGGAGGTTTCCTACCTCTCTAAAAGAAGGAATCATCAAGCCCCTTCTTAAAAAACCTTCCATGGATCCAGATGCTATGAGCAGCTACAGACCTGTCTCCAACCTCCCCTTCTTAGGTAAAGTTATTGAAAAGGCTGTCTATCTGCAACTTGAAACCAGGCTGTCAGTAAACAACATCCTGGACCCTCTACAATCTGGCTTTAAGAAACACCACAGCTGTGAAACAGCCCTCATCCAAGTCTGCAACGATCTGCTCATGGCAAGGGACAGAGGGGAATGCTCCATCCTAATCCTGTTGGATCTCTCAGCTGCTTTTGATACAGTTGGCCATAAAATCCTGCTTAACAGACTGCAGGAGTACTGTGGCATCAGTGGATCAGTCCTCCAGTGGTTCAGATCATTCCTGACTGACAGAACACAGAGAGTATCCCTAGGACCTATAATGTCCAAACCTGCACCTCTACAGTTCGGAGTGCCACAAGGATCAATCCTATCCCCTCTGCTGTTTGCAATCTACATGTTGCCAATCGGTACACTTATCCAACGACATGGCCTGACGTACCACTGCTACGCCGATGACACACAGCTATACCTGTCCTTCAAACCTGGTGGAACAGACCCTACCCCCAAAAAAAACTCTTGCTTAGCTGAGCTTCAGGCATGGATGAATGATAACTGGTTGAAACTGAATGCTGACAAAACTGAGGTCCTGTTTGTCCAAAGCCAGTGCTCGCCATCAAAACAGCTCTATCCTAAAGCAACACCAATCAGGATTGGGAATTCAGACATAAACAGCTCCAACCTTGTGCGCAGCCTTGGCGTACTAATCGATGGGGAATTGAGTTTCAGAAACCAAATTTCATCTGTAGTTAAATCTTCCTTCTTTCATCTGAAGAACATTGCAAAGATTAAACATCTGATTCCCCCAGAGGATCTTCAAACCCTAGTCCACGCCTTCATCACATCACGGCTGGACTACTGCAATGCCCTTTATGCTGGCCTCCCCAAAAAGGACCTGTGTCGCCTGCAATTAGTGCAGAATGCTGCTGCCAGATTGCTAACAAACCAGCCTCGCCACTGTCACATTACACCGATCCTTCGCTCACTGCACTGGCTACCAGTAGAATGGAGAATACTCTTCAAGATTGGACTGCTGACATTCAAATCCCTGCACAATCTGGGCCCTGGATACATGAAGGACTTGCTGAAGCTGCACCACACCTCTCACAACCTCAGATCAGCAAGTTCTATAAACTTGGTCACTCCCAGAGTGCACCTCAAAAAATCTGGAGACAGAGCCTTCTGTCATGCTGCCCCTACTCATTGGAACTCCCTACCACACCCAGTAAAGACAGCACCGTCCCTGGAGCTATTCAAATCCAGACTGAAAAGCCACCTGTTTAGCCTGGCATTTCCAGATTTATAAAATTCTTCCTCTGTACCACGATGGTCGGAGCCATGCTTATGCGCTTTGAGTCCCACGGGAGAAAAGCGCTTTACAAATGTTATTTGTTTGTTGTTGACTGTCACTGGTGCTGCTGCAGCCAGCAGCTAGGCCCTGTGCCTAGGCAAGGCAGCCTGCCCTGCTCTGTGCTCTAGTCTCTAGTTACCTGTGCTCTTACCTGTCCTACTCTACTGTACTACTACTTCTGTGTTAGATAGATTATTGTACTATTTTGTAGTTAGCAGGCCCAGCTTTACTGCTATATACCTGTCCTGTATCTGCTCTCTGTAATCTAGTCACACCTGTTCTATTGTTTAGCTAGATTCTTCTATTGTTTAGTTAGTACTGTAGTACTGCAGTCAGTGCTAGTAGTTGTTAGAGTAGTAGTACTACTGTGTTAGCTTTCTATAGAACTGCTGTGCTGTGAGTAGTGCCAGTGTGACAGTTAGTGTGCACTAGTGTCTTCTCCTCTGCTGTCTGACTGGCACTTGGCACGTGACACGTCCGGCATGCTCCTGGCACACGTTACACCTGCTGCTGCTGCTGCATTGCCCTGCTCCTGCTGCCTGTGCAGCACCAACCGCCAGGGTGCCACAGGCCACTGATATATTTAACCCAAAACACAATTGCTGCGTACATTTTTGGAGGTGTCTGGGGTGAAAACTGTCATGTCCCAGTTGTGCGGTTGGACTTTGGACACAATGTGGGCTGCACGACTCCTGTCTGGAACCTAGGCCTGATGTTAATTGACAGCAATTTTTTTTTTTGGGGGGGGGGGGGGTCCCCACATCATCAATTAGGGCCCGTTTCCACTAGTGCGGTGCGGAATCGCTGCATAGCACCGCTGACGAAATCGCATGCGGATGCGATTTCGCATGCGTTTTTGCCGCGATTTCGCATAGGCAGGGTATATGCGATTTTAACCATGTCACTGCCTGTGTCATTTAACATTACTTGCAATGCGAAATCGCATGCGAAATCGCGGGAAAAAACGCATGCAAAAAACGCATGCGATTTCCCTATTAAATACATTGCCTGCGATTCGCCTGCATTCCACACGCAGGCGAATTCTGCAGGCTCTACCGTGCAGAAAAATCCTGCACAGAAAAACGCAGAAGAAAACTGACAAGTGGAAACAGGACCACTTGTATTGGTTATGCGAATCCGCATGCGGACAACGCATGCGGATTCGCTCTAGTGGAAACGGGCCCTAAGTGTTCCCCTTTACAAAATAATGATGCTACATGCCTCATATACCCTAAAAACGTTTTTAAAGCAATTTAAAGGCCACTTCCGGTTTTTCTATTCGGATATCCGAATTTGCCCGGATAGCCCGGATACTGTGGTCGGATATCCGATTTGCATTCGGATCGCATCTGAAAATTTTGAACTCGGATCTGTTCAGGGTCTGTGGCTAAATGTATTAGAGGCACAGGATCAGCAGGACTGTCAGGCAACTGGTATTGCTTAAACGGAAATAAATATGGCAGCCTCCATATACCTCTCACTACAGTTGTCATTTAAAATCAAGGTTAAGAATGTGTGTGGAGTTCCTCCTTAAGGTTAGTCTGGTTACATCTCACCTTTGGGGTTTCTTATGGCAAAACATGCATCAGTAAACTTTCTGTGTAACGTGGCCCCGCCCTGGTGCGCCTGCCAATCCATTCCCCTCTCCTCCACACTACAGGAAGCATAATAAGGGAATGGCACACCTATAATGCTTCCTACCAGCCGCCACACTCTCCTCTGGGTGCCGAGAGCACGTGTTGCCATGGCTACCCGCGCTACGCGATGCCTTCACATGTATTGTTCAGCCATTAATGGCCTATTTACACAGCGATCAAAGCCAGACCCAGAAAATGAGCACAACTTGTGCCGGGCCACACATCATCATTACCAGGCCTCCCGGTATAAGAGGCCCATTACAGAGGAAGTAACTCCACCGCCGGCACCGGCATTAACCCCTTCATGCTGTGACTGTCAGTTTTGGAGCCCCCTGTGCAGACAGTCAGTACATGTGCTGTCCTATGGAGGGGGGAGGAGAGGCAGGAGGGTGCATGTGCTGTCCTATGGAGAGGGGAGGAGAGGCAGGAGGGTGCATGTGCTGTCCTATGGAGAGGGGAGGCAGGAGGCTGCATGTACTGACCTATGGAGAGGGGAGGAGAGGCAGGAGGGTGCATGTGCTGTCCTATGGAGAGGGGAGGCAGGAGGCTGCATGTACTGACCTATGGAGAGGAGGCAGGAGGCTGCATGTACTGACCTATGGAGAGGGGAGGCAGGAGGGTGCATGTACTGTCCTATGGAGAGGGGAGGCAGGAGGCTGCATGTACTGTCCTATGGAGAGGGGAGGCAGGAGGCTGCATGTACTGTCCTATGGAGAGGGGAGGTAGGAGGCTGCATGTACTGACCTATGGAGAGGGGAGGTAGGAGGCTGCATGTACTGACCTATGGAGAGGGGAGGCAGGAGGCTGCATGTACTGACCTATGGAGAGGGGAGGTAGGAGGCTGCACGTACTGTCCTATGGAGAGGGGAGGCAGGAGGCTGCATGTACTGACCTATGGAGAGGGGAGGTAGGAGGCTGCATGTACTGACCTATGGAGAGGGGAGGCAGGAGGCTGCATGTACTGACCTATGGAGAGGGGAGGTAGGAGGCTGCATGTACTGACCTATGGAGAGGGGAGGTAGGAGGCTGCATGTACTGACCTATGGAGAGGGGAGGCAGGAGGCTGCATGTACTGTCCTATGGAGAGGGGAGGCAGGAGGCTGCATGTACTGTCCTATGAAGTGGGGAGGCAGGAGGCTGCACGTACTGTCCTATGGGGAGGGGAGGCAGGAGGCTGCATGTACTGTCCTATGAAGTGGGGAGGCAGGGGGCAGCATGCACTGTGCAATGGAAAGGGGAGGGTGGGCAGAGGGCTTCATGTGCAGGCTAATGTGCAGACAAATGCATTGGGTTTGCAATTGGGAACCCATGCACACCATGCAGGTGCAATCTAATGTTGAGCCATATTTTCCGGTTGAACTCGATGAATGTGAGCCTTTTTTCAACCCGGCTAACTATGTAATGAAAGTCTATTTTGACTCTCTTGACAATTATTTGGAGGACAGGAAAGGCATCAGTAGCTGTGCTGATGCTCAAGATATCTATAAGATAATAATAATAATATTAATAATAATAATAATAACGACCTTCTCATATTCCTGCCTGCACGGTGGTGTATGGAAACTGTATGAACACACTTCGCGCTGATATGGATTAGCTTGTAAATGTACTAGGTCCGAAATCCCCCACTGGGTCGCCCCCTCTTCCAAATCAAAAACAGCTATTATATCAGAGATTGGCGCTCACAGTAATCCACAATCCACCAGATTCATGGCAAAGACTACCCCACATAGGTTATCAAATCACTTCACAGCAACAGTAATAAAGTCCATATATAGTCCCCAAAAGCCCTTCAGCAGCATTTTTCTGATGTTACAACAGATGGATCAGGAAGCATTCTGTGCTTTGTACGGAAAGAGACATTCAGCTGCTGAAGGGCTTTTGGGGACTATATATGGACTTTATTACTGTTGCTGTAAAGTGATTTGATAACCTATGTGGGGTAGTTTTTGCCATCAATCTGGTGGATTGTGGATTACTGTGAGCGCCAACCTCTGATATAAAAGCTGCTAATGGTGGTGTAGTGGTTAGCACTCTTGCCTTGCAGCGCTGGATCCTTGGTTCAAATTCCAGCCAGGGCAATATCTGCACAGTTTGTATGTTGTGTCTGTGTGGTTTTTCTCTGGGTACTCCTGTTTCCTCCCACACCCCAAAAACATACAAATAAGTTAATTGGCTTCCCCCTTAATTGGCCCTAGACTATGATATATACACTACACAATACATACATAGACATATGACTATGGTACGGATTAGATTGTGCGTTCCTCTGAGGGACAGTTAGTGACAAAACAATATACTCTGTACAGCGCTAGGGAAGATGTCAGTGTTATATCCTACCATTATAAATGGGAAAGTTTGGATGTTTGTTACTCGATCACGCAAAAATGGCTGAATGGATTTGAATGAAATTTGGCACACACATAGTACATTACCTAGAATAAAGTATAGGATACTTTTTATTCCCATAACCAAAAAGTGGGCGGAGACAAATACAAATTTCACTGGAAAATGTAAACTGCAGCCATTCTTACACTGTTAATGGCAGGGTTCTCAAATGTTGCAGTTGGTCACTGGGTGACTGGGATTAATATTCAGAAAGGTGGGAGGAGCCTACATAAGCCAATCAAAATTCACCTATTGATTTTCAAGGGGAATAATTACATTGCTGATATTCTTGCACTATTAATGGCACAAGCCTCAAACCTGGTACAGTTGGTCATTGGGTGACTGGGGTTCAAATTGAGAAAGGGAGGGGAGGGGGGGTGGAGCCACAAACAGCCAATCAGATTTGTTTCTTTCCAATGCAAATTATTGATGCCAAACACCGCAAAGCTCACAAACTTGGTAATTGAGTAAGTGAGTTGTGAATTGTGTGTTAAGGTTAGGAAAAGTGGGCGCAGCCAACACCAGCCATATACATAAGCGGGCAACACAGGGTCATCATTGGGCGGAGACAAATACACATTTCACTGATAAACTGTAAAATGCAGCCATTCTTACACTGTTAATGGCTGGGTTCTCAAACTTTGCATAATTAATCATTGGGTGACTGGGATTAATATTCAGAAAAGTGGGTGGAGCCTAAAACAGCCAATAAAAATTCACCTATTGATTTTCAAGGTGAATATGTAATTGCTGCCATTCTTGCACTGTTAATGGCACAAGCCTTAAAACTGGTACAGTTGGTCATTGGGTGACTGGGGTTCAAATTCAGAAAAGGGGGTGGAGCCACAAACAGCCAATGAGATTTATTTCATTTCAATGCAAATTATTGATGCCAAAGACCACAAAGCTCACAAACTTGGTCATTAAGTAATTATGTGTTAGGGTTAGGAAATGTGGGCGGAGCCAACACCAGCCAAATACATAATTGGGTAACGCCGGGTCATCAGCTAGTAAATAATAATCCTGCTGGGACTCTCCCTTCATATTGAGGCCAGAAACTTCTGTGACAATCCTCACGCTTGGGTCTTCAGTAGATTTATGTCACCGGTTTACGCAGTGCGCTTTGATGAAGACGATGGTGAATCGCCAAACAAGAGACGCCTCCTACAGAAGCAGCGCAGGAAACGGATCATTGTTTGTGGCGATAACAATTGACTCACGATGAAGATTATTCTGAGTCACTCACTGCGGCTATTGTCATCTCCCCTCCGCCGCTCTTCAGCAAACACAAAGCGCCGTCAGCGAGCAAAAGACGTGTCATTAATTAGCTGTTATAAACACGTAACTCTCTCGTAGAACGTCGCTGAACTGATCTCACGGGCAAATGATACAGACAGCGTGCAAATATACGGCCAGCTGATCTTCAGGCGATGCGCAGAGTTCCCTGGGAGAGAATTCTCTCTGACTATGTTACCTGTTTAGCTAGGCTGAAAAACTCTCAAGTCCGTCAAGATTGGCAGTTCAGGCAGAGGCGTAGCCATGGGAGGGCAAGGAGGAACATATGTCCCTGGGCGCAGCACTGTGAGGGCGCGCAGCATGGCCATTGCATCCCCATATGCAGGTGGCTTGCTGGCTACCCAGAGTGCCCGTTTCTCTCCCTCCTTCTCCAGAGGAGTGCAAAAGCATTAACAGCAGTAGAAAAAGGCTATCTAAGGATGGGGCACATCTGGCTATCTAGACGGGGGAAGGGGGGCACATCTGGCTATTTAAGGGGGGGCACATCTGGCTATCTGACTGGGGTAAGGAGGCACATACTGTATGACTATCAAAATAACATTTGACTCCACCTATGACCACAACCACATTCTGATGTGTGGCCACGCCCATTTTGTCCAGAGGGGGGCTCAAAAACCACCTTTGTCCCCGGGTGCTGAAAACCCTAGCTACGCCTCTGAGTTCAGGCCCACAAGAGACAAGACCTTCCAGGGCAACAGTTGTTTAAACCAAAGGTGGGGGGGGGGGAACTATATTAAAGCGGGATTGTCACCATAAAAATCACAGTTCAACAGCAACTGGTCTGAGTGTATTAAGTGATAAAGAAGCTAGTCCTGCATTCAAAACTTTCAAAACTTTTTCTGCTCTTATGATTTGTAGTTATCACATACTTTAGGAGCACTGGCCCTTTAATAGCCATTGCCAAACAGTTGCATGCTGGGGGGTCTTTTTATCTATAATACTGTATATTCCTCCTTTTCACTTTATTTCCCCCTCCTTCTAATGACATAAGACAGTGCACTTCCTTGTATAGACCTCAGTGGGAGTGCCTGAAGACTCTGGGAGGAGGGCGGGTCACGAATACACAATTAGCGAGAGGAGAAAAAAAGAGTGAGGGAGGAAATTATGTCAGGAGGTCAAAGATAACAAAGATGGAAACTGCCTAGAATAGGATTCTCTGCTTTTCCTTTATACAATTCACAGGAATCATAAGGTGGACAGTGCAATTTATCTGTTATGTAAGTAGAACTAGTATTTATCTACTATATGTGTTTTTTCTATTTCTAGGTTCGCATGGGTGTCACTTGTTCTTTTAGGCCTTGTTCACATCTAAAATCAAAATAGTTGACGCCACCATTTTGCAATTTTTTGCGCAATGTTTTTTAGCGCCTCCTGGCGCTTACCTCAGTGCTGCGATTTTTTTTATAAAGCACTTTTCTAAGCGCTTTTGCAGACCGATTTTGTTTTTTGACGTCAGGAAGTGAACTCTTGTACCCGGAAATGAATAAATACAATGTAATTATTCATGAAGGTGCTCGGGAAATCGCTATACAAAATGCTTTTTCAAGTGCTTAGCGATTTCCCTATACCTTCCATTGAGCCAAAACACTCAGAAAATGGTACAGGCAGCGCTTTGGTGAGCGGATCGCAATGGAAGCGCTCAGATGTGAACACTCTCATACGGAGTCATTGCTCAGGCGCTTTTAGGGCGATTTTCAAAATCACCTGCGCTTAAAAATCTTGTAAGCACCCTAGGTGTGAACAACGGCCTAAAGGGTTATTTAAGCGAAACAAACATCAGTTTAACTTGCCAGGGTACATTGCCGCCCCCTGAAATCATCCTGTGCCCCACCTGTCCCTTCCAAGACCCTCCAGCCAGCAGCGACCCGCTCAATGCTGCCCGGTCATGGGCGGTCGCAGGCCACTGCACAGGCACGACTACGAGCTGCGCACACCCTGATCACACTCCTGTGCACAGGAGTGTTCTGTGCATGCGCAGTAGTGATTTACCCATACTGCGCATGCGCAGAACGCTGCTGTGCATGGGGACACGATCAGGAGGGGTGTTGCTGGCCAGTTTTGAGGAGGTCACCCCTGCTGGCAGGACGGACTTGGAAGGACGGCGCAGGCACAGGATGACTCCAAGGGGCTGCAAGAAGCCCCAGGTAAGGTTAACTGTTTGTTTGTTTTTTTCGTTTGTTAAACATTTCTTTACTACAGCTGTTACAAATCCTGCAATAAATCTGCAGTGTGTCTACTTCCTGCTTTCATGGAAGCAGACAAAGGGTTAACATTCTGTATTAGCTGTGTCTGCCGAGGACTGCCAAATTCCTGCCCTGACACAGCTGAGAGATCAAATTACAGTAGTGATTACTTGAAGATGAGGGGGAATTAGACAGGCTCTCCTCTCTAAACACACACACCATGCATTTCTCTCTCTTTTCCTTTTGTCCTGTGCAAGAATTCAGCTCCACTTTAACAGACAGTACTTTGAAGATCGCTTCCTTAGATCTCCTTCAGATCTCCTTCTGAGTAGACTTCACAAACAGCCTTGTCTTATTCAGCGATCAAATACTTCCTTATGTCAGAACGATTATCCTCAGAATAAATATAAGCAGCCCCTGCAGTGTATTGGCCCAGAGGAAACTGCCTGTATAAGCGAATGCCTCTGTGTGTGAGGGTGGGCAGCCCTCGGAAAGGGTGAGTGTGCCTAACGTTGTATTCTGAGCTTCAATACGGTGCAGGAGGAGCCCTAAGTGAAAAACAAGGGTTCAGAGATATAATCATCCAATGCTGGGAATCCTTTTGTTCTGCATTTAGCAGTGCTGCACTATGATTGGCCGGTCCTTTTTCATACCTCACAACTTTTTCAGATAATAAAGAGGGACAGGTAAAGGGATACTTAAGCTTCCCTCAGCCCCCTGCAGCTGTCCGGTGCCCTCGCAGCATCGCTCAGATCCTCCTGTCCCCGCTGGCGGCTCCTTCCAGTTTCGGCGACAGCCGCCGACAGGCTGGGAACACGAGTGATTCTTCGCGTTCCCAGCCACAATAGCTCCCTCTATGCTGTTATTGCGGCCTTCTTTTTTATTTGACTTAAGTATCCCTTTTAAAGCGGATCAGAGATGAAAAACTAACTATAACAAGTAACTTGTCTATGGGTTTGATTCACAAAAGAGTGCTAACTGTTAGCATGGCCGTTTTCGCGTAAATTTTCGCATTGCGCGAAAACGATATTGATTTCGCGGGAAAATTTGCATGTGCGCGTGAAAACGTTATCGTTTCGCGTGAAAATTCGCGATCGTGTGCAATGCGAAAATTTGCGCGAAAACGGCCGTGCTAACAGTTAGCACTCTTTTGTGAATCAAGCCCTACATATCTTATCTAAAGTTTAGATAGTTTACACAGCAAATCTAGCTGCAAACAGCTTTAATAGAATATGATTATTTCTTCCTGTGATACAGTGACAGCAGCCATGTTGTTTGTAAACATTACACAGAGGCAGGCTTATCTGCATCTTGAGCAAAAAAACCTAATCCCCCCTCCTCCCCTCTGCCTGAAATCTCCGGCTAGTAATACCTCCCTCTCCTCCTGCCCAGACTGAGCTCCCATGAGCCCTTGCTACTGTCTGAAGGTGCCTTGGCTCTCTGAAAATCTGTGGGCGTGACTTGTTTAGTTGTTTAGTTTATAGGGAATTAGAGTATTAAAACAAAAACAAAAAAGTATTTGTGCATATACAATCTTTATTGGTACAAAAGGAGGGCGCTCTACTGTTTAAACTTCCTGCCGGGCTAGAAGAAGTGAGGCATGCCGGACCTGGAGACCAGAGCGCAGACAGAGCAGCGGTGACCGGGGGACTGGAGTCGCGCCGGCGGAGCAGGTAATGTATGCGGGCTCTATTGCGTCAGTCGTCGGGCACTCGAACGCCGCTAGCGATGCACTCTTTACCCGCGGGCGATCGACGGTTATGTTCCGCACGGCGCGATCGACGGGATCGGACGAAATGGATCGAAATTCGTCGTGTAGCGTGAACGATTGGCAGCAGATTCGATCCCAGTGATCGAATCTGCTGTCGAAACGGGCGCAAATCGGGCCAGTGTATGGCCAGCTTTAGGCACCTCCAGGGAGGTTTTAGGGTTAAGCACCACCACCACAAATCTGTTCCTAATGTGTGGCACACATCAGATAGATTCCTGTCAGACTTGACAGGCATCTGACAGAAATCTATCTGATGGTCGAATCTGCTGCAAATCTATAAGTGTATGACCACCTTTACACTAATGCACTGTTCTCCAGAACCAATTATACTCTGCTATCTATCTATCTATCTATCTATCTATCTATCTATCTGTCTGTCTGTCTGTCTGTCTGTCTGTCTGTCTATCCAGATCCTGATATTAGGTCACTTATAGTTTGTGTCACACCAGTCTATGTCAAAACTAGTCTGTGCTACACAAGTCTGTTTCACGCCATTCTGTTCCACCGTAGTCTGTGCCAGTGCCACACCAGTCTATTCACACCAGTCAATGCCACACCTGTATGTGCCAAACCACTCTTTGCCACTCCAGTCTATTGAACCTGAGTCTGTGCCACACCGGTCATATCAGTCTTTGCCACACCAGTGTAAAACCAGTCTGTTCCAGCGCCACACCAGTCTATTCAACTCATGTCTGTGCCACGCTAGTCTATGTCAAAACTAGTTTGTGCCACACTAGTCTGTTTCACACCAGTTTGTTCCACACCAGTCTGTGCCACTCCAGTCTATCCACCACACCAGTTTCTTCAACACCAGTCTTTGCCACACCAGTAAGTCCCAAACCAGTCTATCCACACCAGTCTATGCCACACAAGACTGTGCCACCTCGGTCTATGCCACACCAGTCAATGCCACACCAGTCTGGTCCACACATGGCGTATGCCACCCTATTCTGTGCCACACCAGTCTACGCCACACCAGACTGGTCCACCCCGGTCTATGCCACACCAGTCTATCCACACCAGTCTATGCCACACAAGACTGTGCCACCTCGGTCTATGCCACACCAATCTGTTTCACACCAGTCAATGCCACACCAGTCTAGTCCACACATGGCATATGCCACCCTATTCTGTGCCACACCAGTCTACGCCACACCGGACTGGTTCACCCCGGTCTATGCCACACCAGTCTACGCCACACGAGTCTGTTCCACCCCGGTCTATGCCACACCAGTCTGTTCCACCCCGGTCTATGCCACGCCAGTCTGTGCCACTGCAGTCTCTGAAAATGAAAGTGAAACATCGTCAATAAGTCGTAGCAACTCGTAGTAATTTGGGAGCCGACGATCAACGGATCCCAGAATTACGCTTAGGCGGGGCGCTTGCCCACCTGCATCGCTACTACATTCATAGCCATTAAAATGTCTAATTTTAATATCAAGTACTTTCAAATTCCATTAGAAATTTAGATCAGCTGAGCTTTGCTTGACTGTAGTCTCCAGAACAGCATGACTGAGCAGCGGGGGCGGGCAAAGCTCATTCAGTACATGAAGTGGCGGGGCAGGAACCTTATTCACAGGCGGAACTCGGATGCGGGTTCCTCACAGAGTGAGTACAGGAAGAAAGGGGCGCATTACTGGCTACTCTTCTCATTTATGTTTTGAAAATGCCTTCAGCATTGCAAACAAAACGCTTCCCGTAGGAGAGGCCGGTATTCCTCCCACACACAGTTTATTTTAATCTGCCCCCCAGCGTTCTGCTTTAAGCCCCTCATTTCACTCATAATGCAATGGCCTGGAAGAGTCTTATTAAGCAGAAGTTAATGAGGAGAGCATGAAATGTAACAGGGGGGCTGCTGGGGTCTGAATCAGACCTCTGGCTCGCCGCTGGGCTGACGGCCGTACAGTGGGGTACAGTAAGCGCTAACCACCACGTATCATAATCTCACAGGAGAGGCGGCACCGGACTTAATGCATCTCACGTAGTGTGATTCAGCCGGCTCTGAGCTGGTAATTCTGCTTGTAAACCCTCCCCATACACTGAACTGGGATTTGTGAGTTAAATGACCACTCTGATGGATGATTCATACTTCTCATTCTTCATTCTATATATACTTATCACATCACGCAGGATGTTTTATTAATGACCAGAGCGTCTCCTTCCGACTCGCGCGGTAACAGCACTTCTCCACATACCTCCCAACATTTTGAGATCAGAAAGAGGGACACTTAAGCCACACCCCTGCCACACCTCTAACCACACCCCTAATCACACATACTATACAAATAAAACAGGAAAAATATGTTGTTTTATTATTCAAACAACAGTGATCCTTACTATCCTGGCTCATTTTTCTTGATATTAACATTTGAAGAGCTAGAAATATCAATTTAAATGATGGGAATAAAGTTTAGGGTCAATTAAACACATTTTTCAGTAGAAAAATACATATATTTACATAGATCTGTACATTAGTCCTGAAAGAGGGACAAATGAGGATGAAAGAGGGACAGAGGGATTGTGATCCCAAAGAGGGACTGTCCCTCCGAAAGAGGGACAGTTGGGAGCTATGCTTCTCCAGACAAACTTTTTTGTCTTAAAGAGACTCCGTAACAAAAATCGCATCCTGTTTTTTATCATCCTACAAGTTCCAAAAGCTATTCTAATGTGTTCTGGCTTACTGCATCACTTTGTACTATCACAGTCTCTGTAATAAATCAATGTATCTTTCCCCTGTCAGACTTGTCAGCCTGTGTCTGGAAGGCTGCCAAGTTCTTCAGTGTTGTGGTTCTGCTATGCACTCCCCCCTCAGGGGGGAAAGAAACACACAAATGATCTCTTGAGATTCAAAAGGAATGCTGTATACAGCCTGCTTGTGTATGGATGTATTTTCTATGTGTGGACATACTGTACATCAACCTACTTCCTGTTTTGGTGGCCATTTTGTTTGTTTATAAACAAACTTTTTAAAACTGTTTTTAACCACTTTTAATGCGGCGGGGAGCGGCGAAATTGTGACAGAGGGTAATAGGAGATGTCCCTTAACGCACTGGTATGTTTACTTTTGTGCGATTTTAACAATACAGATTCTCTTTAAAGAGACTCTGTAACAAAACAAAGTTCCCCTGGGGGGTACTCACCTCGGGAGGGGGAAGCCTCCGGATCCCAATGAGGCTTCCCCCTCCCCTGTAGCTGCAGACAGTCCAGCGCTGGCTCCCCTGAAGCGTCCCGGAATCCTGGCTCAACAAGCCTGACAAGGCTTGCTATATTTACCTTCACTGTCTCCAGCGGGGACGCTGTTGCGGCTCTCAGCGCGGAGATAGGCAGGAATAGCTGATCTCTGTCAGGTCCGCTCTACTGTACAGGTGCAGGAGACTTCCGCCTGCCCAGTAGAGCGGGCCGACAGCGATCGGCTATTTCTTCCTATCTCCGAGCGGAGAGCCGATACTGCGCCTGTGCTGGAGCCAGGAAGGTAAATATTTACATCCCACTTTTCGGAGGGGCACAGCAAGACCCCCGTGGGACGCAGGAGGACGGGAAGCCTCAATAGGATCCGGAGGCTTCCCTCACCCGAGGTGAGTACCCCCCAGGGGAACTTTTTGTCGTTACAGGTTTTCATTAAGGTATTAGTGAGCCCAGTTCATATTATACTTAGGATCGGTCCACACTTGTCAGGTTGCAGATCGAATACGTTTTTCTAAGAACTGATCCGTTTTCCAGAATGTTGTGCTTTTGCAACATACGTTTCCAGTCCGTTTAAACATATTCCAAAAACGTGTCCTTCCTTCCTGTGTGTTTCTATTGGATAAAGAGGTCGGCAAAGATGACGCTGAGGGGAGGAGCAGGCGGTAGGCAATCCGCTTTGGCATACGTTTTGTGTGCAACGTTCTCTGTGTGTAGAGGGAGATCCGTGTTTGTGTTGCCTTTCATTGCCTCCGTGGGGATCCGGGCTCTGCACAATCCGGATTCTCCGTTCAGTTTTCCAAAATGGAGCCCTCGGATCCGTTTTTTGAAGTGTGTGAAGACGGCCACTATTTTTAACATTAGTATCCGTGGCTTCGTTTTTGTCCAGGGCAAAAAAAACAGAGCCACTGATACGGTTTTGAAACAAGTGTGAACCGACCCTTATGGTCAAAAAATTAGAGACCAGTCCAACAGTGACGTAGAGTGATGTAACAACGCAGAGTCGCCTATGTAAGGAATCCTCAGCTTCGGATGACGTGGTTATCACTGAAGTTACTGCCAAAATGGGTAAGACCAAAAATTTAAAGGATACCAGAGCCGAAAAGATTGGGGAAAATGTGGGGAGCAGGCATGTATGGGGAGCTACAAAATCAAAATATGGATCTGTACACAGACTTGTTCAGAATCAGTGAAAAAACCTTTATTGTCCCATCACACACGTACAATCATCTGATCTTTACACTGACGGTCGTTTCGGGGCCAATCGGATCCCCTTTGTCAAGGCATGGGCAGACATACATGTATGGGGAGCTGTCCTGTTGACCACCGCTCCTCCTGTTCTCCTCAGTCAGTCACCCTCCTTTTGTAGCCAAATGCCCCCTGGCAGCATCTTCCGGGTCACCGGAATCGGGCATTAGTGTGCAGGCGCTGGCCTGTGTGCTCGCATCTTACAAAGCACGACCATGGCTGGGAGCGCTCTGGGCAAGACGTAAACATGCTGTCATGCACATGCGCAGAGTGCTCCGGCCGTGTTCGCCTTGTGGGACATGCACAGCCGGGCCAGCGCCTGCACACTGATGCCCGACTCCGGCGAAGAGGCTGCCAAAGGGCATTGGGCTACGACAGGAGGGGAGAGGTTACTCACCCTGCTCTCTGCATTCCACTGACGAGATCTCTCTTCTTTAATTAATACTGAGGGTACTACCCCTGCTACTGCTGAAATTCTGTTTGTCCCCCACGCTTATTGCCTGATAAAGCGGGCGTGGCCTGCGAAACGCTTTGCACTTTTTGGGGTACTATATAATAAATGTGATTACTATTATACAGACAGTCTTTCGTGTCTGCTTTATGGAGGTAAGTCCACCGCTTCCTCCAAGCAAATTTTAAAGGTTTTATCCACTTTTACCCTGCTGGCTTCTCTGTTCCCCATTTGCTGAGGGTACCTCTGGCTATCTAATTCTAAGGGACACCAGTAGCTACCTATGATGGGCAAGGGAAGTAAGGGAGAAGTGACAGCTGGTCCAGCCAGCACACCTGCAGTGCGGTTCAGCAGGGGGTTTGTAGGTTCAT
Organism: Hyperolius riggenbachi; assembly: GCF_040937935.1. Lineage (NCBI taxonomy): Eukaryota > Metazoa > Chordata > Amphibia > Anura > Hyperoliidae > Hyperolius > Hyperolius riggenbachi. The sequence goes on along the minus strand of NC_090646.1, from coordinate 22,724,083 downwards.
GGAGGGCGGAGTCTAGGGTGACAGGACCTCTTTGCCTATAGGCTCCTGTGATATAAATCCGGGCCTGCATGTTATCTTTGCAAAAGATCTGCTCTGAGCTCTCCCACTAATTTAGTCAGAGAGCAGTGCACTTATACATCAAAGAAACAGTGAAAGACAACTTCAGATAACATTGTACTGCAGGGAAGTTCAAAGGGTCATTAGCTCTGCTCTGTATCATAGGTTACAATGCTGAGTAGTGTGTAAACTGCAAATATTAGAAAATGATGCAATGTTATAAAAACACTATATAACTGAAAATAAAAATACGACACTCTTTTCTTTGCTACTAATGTTCTATTCATTATCCGTACTACACATACAATTCATATCATATGGGTTTTTTTCACTGCAGTGTCACTTTAATCGGGTCTATATGAAAAGGGCGCCGGTAAAAAAGGGCGCCTGGTGGAGCCCATATATACCAACTTCGGCTACAAAAAAGGCGCCTGGTGTAGCCCATATAAACTTCGGCTACAAAAAGGGCGCCTGGTGTAGCCCATATATACCAACTTTGGCTACAAAAAGGGCGCCTGGTGTAGCCCATATAAAAAGTTCGGCTACAAAAAAGGCGCCTGGTGTAGCCCATATAAAAACTTCAGCTGCAAAAAGGGCGCCTGGTGTAGCCCATATAAAAACTTCGGCTACAAAAAGGGCGCCTGGTGTAGCCCATATAAAAAGTTCGGCTACAAAAAAACTCTGGGATGTGTAAATTACTATTCCCCCTCCAGGCCGCCATGGATAGTGGGGTAATGAAATAATTCGGCTTCCAGCACTTGTAGCCCATATAAAAGCAATAATATGGGCTACAAAGGGGCGCCCTACTGTAACCGAAAACCTTGTAGCCGAAAAAATATTGGCTACAAAGGGGAGCCCGCTTGTAGCCTATATCAAAACTCGGGCGCCCTTTTCTACACCTTGTAGCCCATATTTCCAGAAATAACATTGATGTCTATGGCGGCGCCCTTTTCATACAGGCAGCTCGGGCGCCCTTTTTAACCGATACCCTTTAATCAGTTTAAAACATGTGCATGGGAAGATTTAAGACTTAAAGGAAACCAGAGATAAAGAATTAAAAGTTAGTTATACATACCTGGGGCTTTCTGCAGCTCCAGAAACCCTGATCGCTCTTACGCCGCGGTCTTGAGCCTTCCCTGTTCGCCGCACCGGCTCACGGACTTCCAGGGGGCGTGGCCAGCCTACGCAAGTGAAGTGCGCTCCTTGCGTATCTCTCCAGCAGCCGCTGGAGAGGTACGCAAGGAGCGCACTTCAGCTACGCCTTGACTGGCCAGTCGGCTGAAGTCACGTGAGCCAGTGCGGCGAACGGGGAAGGCTAAAGACCACGGCGTGGGAGCAATCAGGGTTTCTGGAGCTGCAGAAAGCCCCAGGTATGTATAACTAACTTTTAATTCTTTATCTCTGGTTCTCTTTAAAGAGGAACTGTAACGACAAAACGGCCCCTGGGGGGTACTCACCTCGGGTGGGGGAAGCCTCCGGATCCTAATGAGGCTTTCCACGCCGCCCTCCATCCGTCAGGGGTCTCGCTGCAGCCCTCCGTGCCGCGGTGACGTAATATTTACCTTCCTGGGTCCTGCGCAGGCGCTCTGACGGCTGTCGGCGCCGAAGTAGGCGGAAATACCCGATCGCCGTCGGGTCTGCTCTACTGCGCAGACGCAAGTTTCCGGCGCCTGCGCAGTAGAGCGGACCCGACGGAGATCGGGTATTTCCGTCTATTTCCGTGCCGAAAGTCGCCACAGCGCCCCCGCTGGAGCCAGCAAAGGAAAATATTGAACTGACAGTCGGCACAGTCGCCGGCTGTTCGGAGGGCTGCGGCGAGACCCCCGTGGGACAGAGGACGGCGTGGGAAGCCTCATTAGGATCCGGAGGCTTCCCCCACCCGAGGTGAGTACCCCCCAGGGGATCTTTTGAATGTTACAGAGTCTCTTTAAAGGACACCTGTAGTGAGAGGTATATGGAGGTTGCCATATTTATTTCCTTTTAAGCAATAACAGTTGCCTGGCAGCCCTGCTGATCTATTTGGCTGCAGTAGTATCTGAATCACACCAGAAACAAGCATGCAGATAATCTTGTCAGATCTGACAATAATGTCAGAAACACCTGATCAGCTGCATGCTTGTTCAGGGGCTATGGCTGAAAGTATTATGGGCATACACGGTATGCTGGCTCGATTCTGGCGCATCCCCGCTTGTCCCCGCGGGCGCTTCTTATCCTCTGTTCGTTTTCTTCTATTGTTCTGCCCGCGGTATCGAGCGCGGAATCGATCCGGTGGGTGATCGGGCATGTCGGATTTTATCATTAGAGGCAGAGGATCAGCAGGGCAGCCAGGCAACTGGTATTGCTTAAAGGACTTACGAGCCCAAATTAAAAAAAAAAAAAGGTCTGTACCTGCATGAATTTTGAAGGCACGGAGGACACCATCCGCGTCCTCCGTGCAGTTCTGCCGAGTCCCCGCTGCTTATTCTCCCCCCGGCCGGATCCCGACCCCACAGCCCGGGTCGGGCTCTCCTGCCTCCTCAAATATGGCCGACGGAGGAGACAGCCTGTAGCGTGGATCGGGGAGGGAGGCCCTAGAGCTGCGCAGCCGCACTCGCGTCTGTGCGGACTGCGCTGCCACGGCCTCGCCCGGCGGCCATATTTGAGGAGGCAGGAGAGCCCGACCCGGGCTGTGGGGTCGGGATCCGGCCGGGGGGAGAGTAAGCAGCAGGGACCCAGCGGAGCTGCACGGAGGGCGCGGATGGCGTCCTCCGTGCCTTCAAAATTCATGCAGGTACAGACCTTTTTTTTTTATTTGGGCTCATAAGTCCTTTAAAAGGAAATAAATATGGCAGCCTCCATATCCCACTTGCTTCAGTTGTCCTTTAAATTACCTGTAGCAGCAGATGGCCGATCCTCAGCTCCTCCCTGCCTCTGCTAGCCACACTCTAGAAAATGTTTTTGCCCAATTCGAAATACAAACATCTAATTGGGCAACCCCCCAACAATGCGAGCGTCCCCATGATCGACCCAAAAATGACATGATGTGACCGGGAATTGTGATTTGTTAAGTGAATTCATTGGAGATACTGGGCAGTGCTGGAGGATGCTGGGTAGTACTGGAGGACGCTGTCAGGGAGGAGGATGCTGGGCAATGCTGGAGGATGCTGGGCAATGCTGGAGGATGCATTTTACGCCCTCACCCTGGGTGCAATTTAGCCTAGAAACTGCTAGTATTTGGCTCCACCCACCCCATATTTTGGCCACGCCCACACGGCACTTTCAGGAACCCCCCCCCCTTGGAAATCCTGGATTTGCCCCTGCGCTGGGTAGTGCTGGAGGATGCTGGGCAATGCTGGAGAATGCTGGACAGTGCTGGAGGATGCTGGACAGTGCTGGAGGATGCTGGACAGTGCTGGAGGATACTAGGCAGTGCTGGAGGATGCTGGGCAGTGCTGGAGGATGCTGGGCAGTGCTGGAGGATGCTGTTAGGGAGGAGGATGCTGGTCAGTGCTGGAGGATGCTGGTCAGTGCTGAAGGATGCTGGGTAGTACTGGAGGTTGCCGGGCAATGCTGGGCAGTGCTGGAGGATGCTGGGTAGAGCTGGAGGATGCTGGGAAGTTCTGGAGGATGCTGGGTAGTGCTGGAGGATGCTGGGTAGAGCTGGAGGATGCTGGGTAGAGCTGGAGGATGCTGGGAAGTTCTGGAGGATGCTGGGTAGTACTGGAGGTTGCCGGGCAGTGCTGGAGGGTGTTGGGTAGTGCTGGAGGATGCTGGGCAGTGCTGGAGGATGCTGGGCAGTGCTGGAGGATGCTAGGTAGTACTGGAGGATGCTGTCAGGAAGGAGGATGCTGGGTAGTACCGGAGGACCCTGTCGGGAGGAGGACCGGCCACTGGCGCCGCGCTGCACTATACTTAGTAAACACTCTGTAGTGTAGTGACTGCCAGCCTCATCCTCCGCTGGCACAGAGCTCACTGTTGTCACACACACAGCTTCCAACCTCCCCAGTTCTCCAGCTACCATGGCAACCACCGTGCTTCCATGTTTACAAGGTTTAACCCTCTACATGCCCATCTACTCCACACACACAGCTGCTGTACACAGAGGAGGCACGGACAGCACATGTATGAGCCGGTGACCAGATCTCAGCTACAGGGGGTTACATGACACACCTGTTTCATTCACACGGAGCTGAAGTAACATCAGATGTTTAGTCATGTTATAAAAACACATTCATGCATGGAGTCTGCAGGATGCTGAAGCAATAACACCTGCAGGTGTACCTCATGCATATACAGCGTGCAGCGAGTAATGCTCCTCTATGGAGACACGCAGTTTAGTTCAGAACATTATGATTTTTCTGGCGTGATTTCCTGCAGCATTAAATCGTGCACCGCGTGCGACTCCCATAGACAGCTGAGCCGTGAGGCTGCGGTGGGAGCCGCGACTGTTATATTGCGCACCAGGGCCTCGCTCCCATTGCGTTCTGATCGTGTGGTCATTCGCATTGGGCGCTTTTTGACGCATTTTTTTTTATTCACAGCGATTTCTGTGCGCTGGGCATTTTTGCTGAATGTTTTTGTAAGCGGTTTTCCAGAGCGTTTTTTTAATTCACTCCCTGACGCAAGTCAGGAAGTGAACTCTTGGATCCGGAAAAAAATATATACAATGTATTTATTCTTAAAAACGCGAACGCAATCGCTGCACAAAGTGATTTTATGAGTGTTTTGCATTTATCCTATACCTTCCATTCAGGGCAAATGACCCCGAAAAGGGTCCATGCAGCGCTTATGTCATCTGGCAGCGCACAGAATGCCCCAATCTGAGCTACACCATAGGAAAGCATGGTGTAGCCGCTTCTTGGGCGCTTTTGAAAAATCGTCAGCACTTAAAAAAGTCCCAAAGCGCCTCTAGTTTGAACAAGCCCTGAATGTGGAAAGTTGTCCGTGGGACACCCCGGGCATTTTCCATGGACAAGTGCAGTTCCAGGCTTCCTGATAGGTGGTGCTCTGTAGAGATTCAGGCTTAGTTCGCACAGCAAATTACAAGCACAGAGGGCTCGAGCACACTGGGGGCGTTTTTGACATTTTTTAAGCACTGGCGATTTTCAAATTCGCCCTGAAAGCGCTTGTGCCATGATTTCTCTATGAGAAAGTTCACATCTGAGCGGTTCGTTTCTGATCCGCTAAGAAAAGCGCTGCCTGTACCATTTTTGAGGTGATTCCGCCTCAATGGAAGGTATAGGAAAAAATGCTCACAAAATGGCTTTGTGCAGCGATTGCGCGAGCATTTTAAGAATAAATATATTGTATTTATTTTTTTAAGGATCAAATAGTTCACTTCCTGAGTGACGTCAGAAAGTGAAAAAAACGCAATCGCTAGGGTAAAGCGCTTAAAAAAGCGCTTAACAAAAACGTCCAACGCACTGAAATCGTGTCAAAAAACAGCCAATGTGAATGGAGCGCAATGTGAATGAGGCCTCAGCCACTGCAATTTTGCAATGTCATTTTCAGAGCGATTTTTAGAGGAATGTGTGTTTTTCACATTCCTCGAGGCCCCTTTTACACCTCTGCACTTTTATTGTGTTGCGTCTCCCTTTCTGCACACAGGGTAACGCAACAGCAAAGAAAGGTGTACGGGGCCCAGTACACTATCTGCATCGCGCATATGCAATTTGCCCCTGGCACGCCGCAAAGTAACCAGCACGCTACCGTGCGACTTCTGCAACGAAGCAATGGTGGAGGAATGCATTGAAGTCAATGCCTGATGCAGAAATGTTAAATTAGTTGGCGGCAGCAGTGCGGTGCGCATGCCCGGAACAAGGCAAGTATGATGGGGAAACCAGTGACTGGAAATATGATGGGGAAGCCAGTGACATACTTCCTGTCCAGCAGGAGTATGTCGCTGCGTGAGGGTCAGTAAAGGCATGTGGGGGGCATCGGCGCACTCTGCCGCAGGGTCATACGAAGCTCGTTTTTGGCGTTGTGGTGCGATGCGAGGGGGCGGAGCATTGCAACGCTCTCCAGAGGTATAAAACCGGCCAGAGGCTGAACAGCTCTGAAAAATGGTACATGCAGCAACATGCTGATTTACTAAAGATTAAAACGCTGCAGTGGGAACACCCCACAGAGGTTCAATGAGATTTAGGCAGGGGTCACACTTGGTGAATTGAATCGCGGAGGTGCACCAATTTCCCCGAGATTGATCAGAGTGATCGCGATTTGACTCTGCAGCCACGGATGTTATCGCTCTAGGGTAGCTCACAAAATGCAGCTATTTGCGATCACTCTATGATTGCAGCCCTGAACGTGAGACCACCCCCCATAGGGTTCCACTGTGGCAGTGCTTTGCCAATTACCGGCGTGGGGCTCAGGAGCAGGGGGGGAGGGGACCCATGCTCTTCTCAAGTGACTTTGCTGTATGGACTCACAGGCCTATAGGAGGGGCAATTACTGACACACTCATTAGGGTGTATCAGTGGGAGGATCATACCGTCATGTGTTGTCTGTCAGGCCACGCCCCGCAGAACTACAAAGTGACATCCGCTATCAGCATTCAGTGTAGTCAGCGTGCTATTATCAGCTAACATTCACCGCCAGGTCTCATGGGAAATGTAGTCCCGGTTGGTTAGAGTTCCTCTTTAAGATTCGGCCAGTGGCATAGCTAAGAAGCGGTGGGCCCCAAGTTTTGCATTGGGGCCCCCCAAGCACTCTATACATAACAATTGATACAGCACACCAAAACCAATCAAGGACAACCAGAGTGTCAGAGGTGCAAGAAGAGGATGGGAAACAGTGTGTTAATAATCACTACTATTCAAAGTATCTATAGAAGTGAATATTATCAGCACAGGACCAAAAAAGAGCTAATACTGTGGTTGATCGTGGCCCCGTGGGGCCCCTCTAGCCCAGGGGCCCCGATGCGGTCGCTGCCACTGCACCCCCTATTGCTAAGCCACTGGATTTGGCCAATCAAAATCAACATGGAGTGCATCTGACTGGCCTGAATCCAAGCCACATTTCATTTACATGATATTTTTTTATGCAAGAGGAGATTACCAGCATCTCAGCGACCCTCCCCAGAGGAGATCACAGCCTGAAGATCTGTAAGGCTGGGTGACGGAAGAAGTGGGAGGTATTACAGGAATCCACTAATCACGGCCATCCCCCTGCATGGTATGGAGCTCAGCGGCTGGCAGCAGGCACACAGGAGACAGGAAGGCACAGAAGAGGACCACTCCATGTAGTGGCAGCAGCCCCTTTGTGCGGTTCAGGTGCAGATTTCCCGAGTCTGATTGCCTAGCAATGGCTGCGACTTTCTGACAGCAATCTCTGGTTATGGGGACAGATGATCACATTAGTTTAGTCTCCAGCGAGTGATGCGCTCGGCACCAGCCAGGCGATGAATAGACGCTCGCCAGAAGAACGCTGAGCCAGACCTTTCTTACGCCTCCCCCTTTCATATGTGTATTTTTATTGCTTGGCGTTCACCCCTCCGAATGGTGAAGCGCGTATCGCCAGCGGGCCTGCTTTACCATACGCCTTTTTACTATTACCGGCATAAACCACTCAACTTACATTTCTTCCTACATACAAAGTTGTTTTCATGTTGAAAAAACACACCATTGTTTTTGTGATTACTTTTTGTTGTTGTTAAATGCTACAGTATCGTATAAACTGTTATAAGTAGTTTAAAACACATTAAAGAGACTCAATAGGATCCGGAGGCTTCCCCCACCCGAGGTGAGTACCCCCCAGGGGAACTTTTTTTAGTTACAGGTTTCCTTTAAACACAATGGCCTCAGTTCACTAAGCATTAGCACATTCCACAATGCAGAAAACAGCCGATTTTACCAATCACCTCACCAAATGCCAATTCACTAAACCTATTACCGCACTGAAAAGAAAAATTACAGACTTGTCTGGTGATTACCTCAAGAAATATTAAGAAATTGCTATTTACAAAGATTAAAGCATTCGGGAAATCAAGTAGAAGTGTTTGGCATTTACCTCCAGCTCTGGCCAGCCAATAACTCACACTCTCCATGCAATAACATTGACAGATGTAGCAGACAGCCAATAGGGGGAGCCAGGCAGCCAATAGAGAGAGCCATACAGCCCTGCTTCTCACCCCATTGGATCCGAAACTCTGGAGGGCGGGATTTTAGACCGGCAGAGAAGGAGACATTTAAAAAAGCTTTTCTCCTATCCCTTTAGATGTGCATATCAATGTACTGGTACACAGAAGAGCTCCCTCTAGTGGCTGCAGCAGATCTAAAGGGATCCCAGGGATAAACTGGACAGCTTCTTGCCTGACCTGCTCAACAGCTGGTGAGACTTACCGAGCAGGGTTTAGTAAATTGAAGCATATTTTCTGTATATTATCGAACTTCTACTGAATGCGAGAAATCTTAGTGAATTTGGGAAAAAAAGTGTAAAATACAGAATGCGGTACTTTACCAACCTATATTATTTTACGGAACCGCGCTTAGTGAATTGAGGCCATTGTTTTCACTACATGTCTAAATCCAGAGCTATCCAAAAGTACTGTAAATCATTTATCCACATTGCACCATGATTAAAACAGGACTCAACTTACAAACAAATTCATCTGAAGTCAAGTCACTAAAGCCTGCCCAATAGAGATTACTGATTGCCAATAATTTACTGGCCACAAAGATTGCTATATCAAGGCATTGGAAAGACCCAGTCTGCCCCACTTTATTCAGGTAGTGAATGTGAACTTGAAATATGAAATGATGTATGCTAACTCAACTGGCCAAACCAAAAACACTATAAAGAAATGGGGGGGTTGGGAATGTTGACCCACAGAGATTACAACAAATTATACATTTACAGGGCACACTACTATAACTTCTCTAAACACCCCCCTGGAGGTCGGGGAAGAGTAGTGAAGGTAGAGGACGGTGATAATGTAACAATAACATGTATGGCAATTTGTTTAATTTCGGTTTGGCTTTTAGATTGTTCTACTTTTTTTTTCTTGTAGCACAGCAAGTTTCATGGCCATGCTCCTTGTTTCAATGTAAGCGTCTGGAGGTACATCAGCACCTGTCAGAGGGTCCCTCAGCGGATCTCGCCCCCCAGGAGAGAAGTGGCAAGCAGTGTATGCGGCAAGGGGCACCGTATCTTACATAGCCCTGTTCCAGCGCGGACTCCCCTCGCTGGGCTCTCCTCCCCACCCCGCACTCTTCTCTTCTCGCCAGGTCCTTTCTCCTTGGTTAGCTGGCAGCGCCTCTCATGACGTAAGAGGTGCTGCCGGAAGTAACCATAGCGGTAGGTCGCGGCAAGAAGAGGAGAACGCGGGGAGAGGAGGAGAGCCCAGCGAGAGAGCCCGGCTGTGCTGGAACGGGGCTACGTAAGTCGGTTAGAGTCTAACCTATACTGAGCACACCAAATGTACCTGGCTATCTATACTGGGGCACCTATAACACGCTACCTGTACTGTGGCACCTGGCTAACCTATACTGGGGCACCACCTGTACCTGGCTATCAACACTGGGGCACCTTTAGCTCGCTACCTATACTGGCTAACCTGTACTGAGGACCTAATACCTATACAGGGGGGCACCTATACCTAGCTAGGACATGCAGACAAGAGCTGACACATAGGGGGACAAGAGGTGACACAGGGGGGCATAGAGGGGGACAAAAAGAGGCACAGGGAAACAGAGGAAGAGAAAAGAGGCACAGGGAGAACAGAGATGAAACGGGGAGAGAGGGGGACAAAAGAGGCATAAACTGAGGTGACACAGAGGGGGACAAAAGAGGCAGAGAGAGAACAGAGGGGGACAAAAGAGAATGGATTCAAGTTAAGAATGGACACAGTCCCTATCTCATTTGTTAACTGGGGTCTACCTGTATTTCGCTAGTAGACAGCAAGTGATGGGCAGCTTGCTGTCTTCTGAACAAATGTGTATACCATCTAAGGCTAGCAGCACCAGGTAAGAATTATGTTTTTAACTGTTAGATTAGTGTTTGAATTATGCTTCACTGTTAGACTAGTGGTTAGGTCTCTCCCGTGGGGGCACGACAACGTCAAGGGAGAGAGTAGGGAATCATTTGTGCACAATTATTTGAATGCAAGGTGTGTAATCTGCCCATTATTCGAGCTCTGCACACTTGCTCTAGTAGTCAATCAGGTGCAGCGTCTGTTTGGTAGCGCTGCTGTTACCTTCTGCTGTATTTCGCTAGTATTTGGCTCCACACAGCACTATGAACCCTAGCACTATAAACTACACACTACGCCACTTCTACAGATCATAACTAAGTAGCACGTCCCCCAAATAACATGACTATGCAGCAATGGTCCCCAGAAAACACTATTACATAGCATATGTCCAATAATGCAGTCAGGAAGCATGTGACCCGCATTTACATGATCAAGCTGCATATAACCTCCATTTGCACACTGTGCAGCATGTTTCCCCCAATAACACAATTAAGCAGCAGACACAGTTAATCAGCAGCTTTACCCTATAACTGAAGTTAGGCCTCAGGTGACCCTTAAAAACACAACTAACAAAAAAAATAAAACTCATAACAGAACATAAAAAAATACTCAGGAAGCATATGCTTAGAATATGTCTCGTGATCATGCCATGCAATATATATGCTCTGATTATCCCATCATCGTCACACAATATATATGCTTTAATTATCCAATCATTGTCACACAAAATGTATAATCAGAATTATGACTCAACATTGCCACAAAAAACATATTCGGAGAAGCCCACACAGCACATGCTTAAAGGGAACCTTAACCAAGAGGGATATGGATGTTTCCTTATAAACAATACCAGTTGCCTGGCAGTCCTGCTGATCTCTCAGGCTGTAGTAGTTGCTGAATCACACCCTGAAACAAGCATGCAGCTAATCCAGTCTGACTTCAGTCAGAGCACCTGATCTGCATGCTTGTTCAGGGGCTGTGGCTAAATGTATTAGAGACACAGGATCAGCAGGCGATTCAGGCAACTGGTATTATTTTAAAAGGAAATATCCACATCCTTCTCAGTTTAGGTTTCCTTTAACCACATACAAAATATGTTGCAATTGTGTCTTATCATGGCACACACAATGTATTCTGAAATGATGGTCCATCTGACACTGAATTTGCCTAGAAGCTCGTCATGTGATTGTTCCCATCATTACCACTTGTAAGATATCTGTCCATCACTGCCACAGAAATTATGCCCAGCATTTTCCCTCGGAGGCATTGCCTTCACTACCTCACATTCACTCTCTAAGTTTTCTCCTAGGAGATACATTTTTTTTATCTTCTTTTTAAAATAAGTTTTCAGCACTCTGCAAATGAAAGAGTACTAAAAAGTAGGTGAAAAGGTATTTTCTTGCTTGTTGGTGGATTTTAGAAAGCCGTTTATTGATACGGTGTGAACCTTATCACCTAAAATGTAGGGAGAAAAAGTGAATTGCATCCGGTGCAACATGCTCACCTATATGCTTATCCCATAAATGCATGCTATAAACAGCACTGTACGTCAGCGATCACATCTGCCACTGGCACAAACCCATTACACTCAGCATTATATACAATGTGGGAAGATGGAGGAGAAGGCGTGAGAGAAGCTAGGAAGTAATGAGGAATTAGAGACATGAAAAGGAGGAGAAAGGAGGCAAAAAGGAAACAAGGCAGAAAGAGATAGAGGAAGGGTGGAAACAAGGATAGACAGGATAGAGGAATAGAGAAAACAAGAATAGAGGAGATGGAGGAAGGGAGGAAACAAGGCATGAAAAGATAGAGAATGGGAGGTAACAAGACAGGAAGAGATAGAGGGAGAGAGGAAACAAGGCAGGAAGGGATAGAGGAAGGATGGAAAGAAGGCAGGAAGAGTTAGAGGGAGGGAGAGAGGAAACAAGGCAGGAAGGGATAGAGCAAAGGAGGAAACAAGGCAGGATGGGATAGAGGGAGGGAGGGAGGAAACAAGGCAGGAAGAGATAGAGGAAGAGAGGAAACAAGGAAGTAATGTATAGGGAAAGGGAGGAAACAAGGCAGGAAGAGATAGAGCAAAGGAGGAAACAAGGCAGGAAGGGATAGAGGGAGGGAGGAAACAAGGCATAAAGAGATAGAGGAAGAGAGGAAACAAGGAAGTAATGTATAGGGAAAGGGAGGAAACAAGGCAGGAAGAGATAGAGCAAAGGAGGAAACAAGGCAGGATGGGATAGAGGGAGGGAGGGAGGAAACAAGGCAGGAAGAGATAGAGGAAGAGAGGAAACAAGGAAGTAATGTATAGGGAAAGGGAGGAAACAAGGCAGGAAGAGATAGAGCAAAGGAGGAAACAAGGCAGGAAGGGATAGAGGAAGAGAGGAAACAAGGCAGGAAGAGATAGAGGAAGGGAGGAAACAAGGCAGGAAGAGATAGAGAAAGAGAGGAAACAAGGCAGAAAGAGATAGAGAAAGAGAGGAAACAATGCAGGAAGGGATAGAGCAAAGGAGGAAACAAGGCAGGAAGGGATAGAGGAAGAGAGGAAAAAAGGCAGGAAGAGATAGAGGAAGGGAGGAAACAAGGCAGGAAGAGATAGAGAAAGAGAGGAAACAAGGCAGAAAGAGATAGAGAAAGAGAGGAAACAAGGCAGGAAGAGATAGAGGAAGGTAGGAAACAAGCTAGAAATAGATAGAGGAAGAGAGGAAACAAGGCAGAAAGAGATAGAGAAAGAGAGGAAACAAGGCAGGAAGAAATGGAGGAAGGGAGGAAACAAGGCAGGAAGAGATAGAGGAAGAGAGGAAACAAGGCAGAAAGAGATAGAGGAAGAGAGGAAACAAGGAAGTAATGTATAGGGAAAGGGAGGAAACAAGGCAGGAAGGGATAGAGGAAGAGAGGAAACAAGGCAGGAAGAGATAGAGGAAGGGAGGAAACAAGGCAGGAAGAGATAGAGGAAGAGAGGAAACAAGGAAGTAGTGTATAGGGAAAGGGAGGAAACAAGGCAGGAAGGGATAGAGGAAGAGAGGAAACAAGGCAGGAAGAGATAGAGGAAGGGAGGAAACAAGGCAGGAAGAGATAGAGAAAGAGAGGAAACAAGGCAGAAAGAGATAGAGAAAGAGAAGAAACAAGGCAGGAAGAGATAGAGGAAGGGAGGAAACAATGCAGGAAGAGATAGAGGAAGAGAGGAAACAAGGAAGTAATGTATAGGGAAAGGGAGGAAACAAGGCAGGAAGAGATAGAAGAAGGTAGCAAACAAGCCAGGAATAGATAGAGGAAGGTAGGAAACAAGGCAGGAAGGGATAGAGGAAGAGAGGAAACAAGGCAGGAAGGGATAGAGGAAGGTAGGAAACAAAGCGGGAATAGATAGAGGAAGGTAGGAAACAAGCCAGGAATAGATAGAGGAAGGTAGAAAACAAAGCAGGAATAGATAGAGGAAGGTAGGAAACAAGCCAGGAATAGATAGGGGAAGGTAGGAAACAAAGCAGGAATAGATAGAGGAAGGTAGGAAACAAGCCAGAAATAGATAGAGGAAGAGAGGAAACAAGGCAGGAAGAAATGGAGGAAGGGAGGAAACAAGGCAGGAAGAGATAGAGGAAGGTAGGAAACAAGGCAGGGAGAGATAGAGGAAGGTAGGAAACAAGCCAGGAATCGATAGAGGAAGGTAGGAAACAAAGCAGGAATAGATAGAGGAAGGTAGGAAACAAGCCAGGAATAGATAGAGGAAGGTAGGAAACAAGCCAGGAATAGATAGAGGAAGGTAGGAAACAAAGCAGGAATAGATAGAGGAAGGTAGGAAACAAGCCAGGAATGGATAGAGGAAGAGAGGAAACAAGGCAGGAAGAGATGGAGGAAGGGAGGAAACAAGGCAGGAAGAGATAGAGGAAGGTAGGAAACAAGGCAGGGAGAGATAGAGGAAGGGAGGAAACAAGGCAGGAAGAGATAGAGGAAGGTAGGAAACAAGGCAGGGAGAGATAGAGGAAGGGAGGAAACAAGGCAGGAAGAGATGGAGGAAGGGAGGAAACAAGGCAGGAAGAGATAGAGGAAGGTAGGAAACCAGGCAGGAAGAGATAGAGGAAGAGAGGAAACAAGGCAGGAAGAGATGGAGGAAGGGAGGAAACAAGGCAGGAAGAGATAGAGGAAGGTAGGAAACAAGGCAGGAAGAGATAGAGGGAGAGAGGAAACAAGGCAGGAAGGGATAGAGCAAAGGAGGAAACAAGACAGGAAGAGTTAGAGGGAGGGAGGGAGGAAACAAGGCAGGAAGAGATAGAGGAAGAGAGGAAACAAGGAAGTAATGTATAGGGAAAGGGAGGAAACAAGGCAGTTGAGAGAGAGGAAGGTAGCAAACAAGGCAGGAAGATATATAGTAAGGTAGGAAACAATGCAGGAAGGGATAAAGGAAGGGAGGAAATAAAGCAGGAATAGATAGAGGAAGGGAGCTACCTATACTGGAGGGAGGTTCATCAGGTTACCTATACTAGAGGGAAGGGGGGGAGGGGTAATCTGGCTACCTATAGTGAAGGGGGGCAGCTGGTGACAGCGGCCTTGGGCGGTAAAGAGTACAAATCCAGCCCTGGTAGATATACCAAGAAAGTAGGGGTATTAAAAGATAAGTTAGCCAGGAAGAAATACATCAAAACAAGGAGCAAATAGTATAAAAGCAAGGAATGGGAAAAAGGCATGAAAAGATAGAGAATGGGAGGAAACAAGACAGGAAGAGATAGAGGGCGGGAGGAAACAAGGCAGCAAGGGATAGAGGAAGGATGGAAAGTAGGCAGGAAGAGTTAGAGGGAGGGAGGAAACAAGGCAGGAAGGGATAGAGCAAAGGAGGAAACAAGACAGGAAGAGTTGGAGGGAGGGAGGAAACAAGGCAGGAAGGGATAGAGGAAGAGAGGAAACAAGGCAGGAAGAGATAGAGGAAGGGAGGAAACAAGGCAGGAAGAGATAGAGGAAGGTAGGAAACAAGGCAGGGAGAGATAGAGGAAGGTAGGAAACAAGGAAATAATGTATAGGGAAAGGGAGGAAACAAGGCAGGAAGAGATAGAGGAAGGGAGGAAACAAGGCAGGAAGAGATAGAGGAAGGTAGGAAACAAGGCAGGGAGAGATAGAGGAAGGGAGGAAACAAGGAAATAATGTATAGGGAAAGGGAGGAAACAAGGCAGGAAAAGATAGAGGAAGGTTGGAAACAAGGCAGGAAGAGATAGAGGAAGGTAGCAAACAAGCCAGGAAGATAAGAATGAAGGAGGTTAGAAATAATCTATGAAAGGGAGGAGGGAACAAATAGCAATCGAAAGAAGGAAAAGATAAAGAAAGAGTCACAGGAAGCAACAGAATGAATGAATGAAGGAAGTAAAGGAAGCAATGTCAGGAGAAAGGAAGAAGGAATAGTAATAAGGAGTGACAGAGAAGAAGGAAAGATACCAGGAAGCAATGCTAGAAACAATGTCAGAAAGGAAGGAAGAAGGGAAGGTAATAAGCAGTGACAGGAAAGGTGGAAAGATACCAGGAAGCAATGCAGGAAGGAAGAGCAGATAGTAATAGGCAGTGACAGGAAAGGTGGAAAGGTACCAGGAAGCAATGCAGGAAGGAAGAGCAGATGGTAATAAGAGTGACAGGAAATAAGGAAAGAGACCAGGGAGCAATGCAGGAAGTAAGAAGAGGAGATAGTAATAAGCAGTGACAGGAAATAAGGAAAGAGACTAGGAAGCAATACAGGAAGGAAGAGGAGATAGTAATAAGAGTGACAGGAAATAAGGAAAGAGACCAGGAAGCAATACAGGAAGGAAGAGGAGATCGTAGTAAGAGTGACAGGAAATAAGGAAAGAGACCAGGAAGCAATGAAGGAAGGAAGAAGGGACAGTAATAAGCAGTGACAGGAAATAAGGAAAGATACCAGGAAGCAATGCAGGAAGGAAGAAGGGATAGTAATAAGAGTGACAGGAAATAAGGAAAGAGACAAGGAATCAATGCAGGAAGGAAGAGGAGATAGTAATAAGCAGTGACAGGAAATAAGGAAAGAGACTAGGAAGCAATACAGGAAGGAAGAGGAGATAGTAATAAGAGTGACAGGAAATAAGGAAAGAGACCAGGAAGCAATACAGGAAGGAAGAGGAGATCGTAGTAAGAGTGACAGGAAATAAGGAAAGAGACCAGGAAGCAATGCAGGAAGGAAGAAGGGATAGTAATAAGCACTGACAGGAAATAAGGAGAGAGACCAGGAAGCAATGCAGGAAGGAAGAAGGGATAGTAATAAGCAGTGACAGGAAATAAGGAAAGATACCAGGAAGCAATGCAGGAAGGAAGAGGAGATAGTAATAAGAGTGACAGGAAATAAGGAAAGAGACCAGGAAGCAATGCAGGAAGGAAGAGGAGATAGTAATAAGCAGTGACAGGAAATAAGGAAAGAGACCAGGAAGCAATGCAGGAAGGAAGATGAGATAGTAATAAGAGTGACAGGAAATAAGGAAAGATACCAGGAAGCAATGCAGGAAGTAAGAAGGGATAGTAATAAGAGTGACAAGAAATAAGGAAAGAGACCAGGAAGCAATGCAGGAAGGAAGAGGAGATAGTAATAAGAGTGACAGGAAATAAGGAAAGAGACCAGGAAGCAATGCAGAAAGTAAGAAGGGGTAGTAATAAGCAGTGACAGGAAATAAGGAAAGAGACCAGGAAGCAATGCAGGAAGGAAGAGGAGATAGTAATAAGCAGTGACATGAAAGGAGGAAAGATACCAGGAAGCAATGCAGGAAGGAAGAAGGGATAGTAATAAGAGTGACAGGAAATAAGGAAAGAGATCAGGAAGCAGTGCAGGAAGGAAGAGGAGATAGTAATAAGCAGTGACAGGAAATAAGGAAAGAGACCAGGAAGCAATGCAGGAAGGAAGAAGGGATAGTAATAAGCAGTGACAGGAAATAAGGAAAGAGACCAGGAAGCAGTGCAGGAAGGAAGAGGAGATAGTAATAAGCAGTGACAGGAAATAAGGAAAGATACCAGGAAGCAATGCAGGAAGGAAGAGGAGATAGTAATAAGCAGTGACAGGAAATAAGGAAAGATACCAGGAAGCAATGCAGGAAGGAAGAGGAGATAGTAATAAGCAGTGACAGGAAATAAGGAAAGATACCAGGAAGCAATGCAGGAAGGAAGAAGGGATAGTAATAAGAGTGACAGGAAATAAGGAAAGAGACCAGGAAGCAATGCAGGAAGGAAGAAGGGGTAGTAATAAGCAGTGACAGGAAATAAGGAAAGAGACCAGGAATCAATGCAGGAAGGAAGAAGGGATAGTAATAAGAGTGACAGGAAATAAGGAAAGAGACCAGGAAGCAGTGCAGGAAGGAAGAGGAGATAGTAATAAGCAGTGACAGGAAATAAGGAAAGAGACCAGGAAGCAATGCAGGAAGGAAGAAGGGATAGTAATAAGCAGTGACAGGAAATAAGGAAAGAGACCAGGAAGCAGTGCAGGAAGGAAGAGGAGATAGTAATAAGCAGTGACAGGAAATAAGGAAAGAGACAAGGAAGCAATGCAGGAAGGAAGAGGAGATAGTAATAAGCAGTGACAGGAAATAAGGAAAGAGACCAGGAAGCAATGCAGGAAGGAAGAGGAGATAGTAATAAGCAGTGACAGGAAATAAGGAAAGATACCAGGAAGCAATGCAGGAAGGAAGAAGGGATAGTAATAAGTGTGACAGGAAATAAGGAAAGAGACCAGGAAGCAATGCAGGAAGGAAGAAGGGATAGTAATAAGCAGTGACAGGAAATAAGGAAAGATACCAGGAAGCAATGCAGGAAGGAAGAGGAGATAGTAATAAGAGTGACAGGAAAGGCGGAAAGGTACCAGGAAGCAATGCGGGAAGGAAGAAGGGATAGTAATAAGCAGTGACAGGAAATGAGGAAAGAGACCAGGAAGCAATGCAGGAAGGAAGAAGGGATAGTAATAAGCAGTGACAGGAAATAAGGAAAGAGACCAGGAAGCAGTGCAGGAAGGAAGAAGGGATAGTAATAAGCAGTGACAGGAAATAAGGAGAGAGACCAGGAAGCAATGCAGGAAGGAAGAGGAGATAGTAATAAGCAGTGACAGGAAATAAGGAGAGAGACCAGGAAGCAATGCAGGAAGGAAGAGGAGATAGTAATAAGAGTGACAGGAAATTATTATTATTATTATTGATTTATAAAGCGCCAACATATTCCGTGGCACTGTACAAAGTAAGAAACAAACATGGGGTACATAATAATACAGACAATGGTGTACACCAATATACAAGATACATAATTAGTGACAAAATACAAAGAATGATACAAAATACAAATTATCGAATTGGTAATGACAGTGATAAAATTACCATGATGAATAAAATGTATAATGGTTACCAAGACACAAAAGGGGGAGAGAGCCCTTGTGAGCTTACAATCTAAAGGGAATGGGGGGGGGGGGGGACAGGAGGAGGGGTAGTATGCAACAAATATATAGAGGCTTTGTGTTTTAGGATACCTAGTAGGAGTGCAATTTGGTCTTAGTACAAAGGGAAGTGGCCTAAGGTAGCGCATATGCTTGTCGGAACAAGTGTGTTTTTAGAGAGCGTTTAAAGGTAACAAAGGTTGGCGAGTGACGGATGTGTTGTGGGAGGGCATTCCAGAGGAGGGGTGAAGCGCATGCGAAGTCTTGTAAACGTGAATGTGAGGAGTTGATTCAGGAGGAGGACAACAGAAGATCATGTGCCGATCTGAGATTGCGATTGGGTTGGTATCTGGAGATTAGTGAGGATATGTACTGGGGAGAGAGATTGTGGAGAGCTTTGTAGGTTAGGGTTAGGAGTTTGAACTGAATCCTCTGGTTAATTTGCAGCCAGTGAAGAGCTTGACAAAGAGGGTCAGCAGAGGAAGATCGAGAAGAAAGATGAATGAGACGAGCAGCTGAGTTCAGTAACGACTGGAGCGGGGCCAGTTTGTTAGACGGTAGTCCACAAAGTAGTACGTTGCAGTAGTCCAGACGAGAAATTATAAGAGCATGTATTAACATTTTAGTTGTGTCTTGAGTGAGAAAGGGACGGATGCGAGATATATTTTTGAGTTGGAGATGGCAGGAGCTGGTTATGGAGTGAACATGTGGAATAAAAGAGAGAGATGAGTCGAATATCACCCCCAAGCACCGAGCTTTGGGAACTGAAGTTATGGAAGTGTTATTAACATTTATTGTTACTTCAGGCAGGGAGGTGGACAGAGACGGTGGAAAAATTATTAGTTCTGTTTTACTCATATTAAGTTTTAGGAAGCGAGAGGACATGAAGGAGGATATAGCAGACAAGCAGTCAGGAACACGTTTAAGGAGGGAGTTAAGGTCTGGGGCAGAGAGGTACAGTTGTGTATCGTCTGCATAGAGGTGGTATTGAAACCCGAATGAGTTGATTAAATCACCAAGACCATGCATGTAGATGGAAAAGAGGAGGGGACCAAGGACAGAGCCTTGGGGAACCCCGACAGACAAAGGATGAGGAGAAGAGATCTGATCTGAGTAGGAGACTGTGAAGGACCTTCCAGAGAGGTAGGAAGATAACCATGTGAGAGCAAGGCCCTTTATTCAGACATTTGAAAGTATTTGTAGGAGTAAGGTGTGGTCGACAGTATCAAATGCTGATGACAGGTCAAGAAGGGGGATCCGTTGAAAATGGCGCCAGAGCCTACATTGTAAAAATGGTGCCGCATTAATTTGCATTATAAAACGATATTTATCGTTTTATGAGTTAAAAATGGCGCTGCACTAAAAACGATATTTATCGTTTTATGACTTCCATAAAACTATAAATATCGTTTTGAAATGTAAGTCATAAAACGATAAATATCGTTTTGAAACGTGTTGAATATGGGTTTTGCTCCCAGTGTGTGTGTGTGTGTGTGTATATATGTGTGTGTGTATATATATGTGTGTGTGTGTGTGTATATATGTGTGTGTGTATATATATGTGTGTGTGTGTGTGTGTGTGTGTGTGTGTATGTGTGTGTGTGTGTGTATATGTGTGTGTGTGTGTGTGTGTGTGTGTGTGTGTGTGTGTGTATATATATATATGTGTGTGTGTGTGTGTGTGTGTGTGTGTGTATATATATATGTGTGTGTGTGTGTATATATATATGTGTGTGTGTGTGTGTATATATATATATGTGTGTGTGTATATATGTGTGTATATATGTGTGTATATATGTGTGTGTGTGTGTGTGTGTGTGTGTATATATATATATGTGTGTGTGTGTGTGTGTGTGTGTGTATATATATGTGTGTGTGTGTGTATATATATATATATGTGTGTGTGTGTGTGTGTGTATATGTGTGTGTGTGTGTGTGTGTGTGTGTGTGTGTGTGTGTGTGTGTGTGTGTGTGTGTGTATATATATATGTGTGTGTGTGTGTGTGTGTGTATATATATATATATGTGTGTGTGTGTGTATATATATATGTGTGTGTGTGTGTGTATATATATATATATGTGTGTGTGTATATATGTGTGTATATATGTGTGTATATATGTGTGTGTGTGTGTGTGTGTGTGTGTGTATATATATATATGTGTGTGTGTGTGTGTGTGTGTGTGTGTGTGTGTGTGTGTGTGTGTGTGTATATATATATGTGTGTGTGTGTGTGTGTATATATATATGTGTGTGTGTGTGTGTGTGTGTGTGTATATATATATGTTTGTGCGTGTATATATGTGTGTGTATATATGTGCGTGTGTATATATGTATGTGTGTGTGTGTGTGTTTATTTGTATATATATATATATATATATATATATATACATACACATGAATATATACATACATATACACACATATACACATACACACACACACACACACGCACACACACGCACACATACCTAAATAAATACACACACACTGTATACACACACACACACACACACACACACACACACACACACACACACACACACACACACACACATATATACACACATATATACACACACACACATATATACACACATATATACACACACACACATATATATACACACACACACATATACATACACACACACACACACACACACACACACACACACACACACACACACACACACACACACACACACACACACACACACACACACACACACACACACACACACATATCTAGGAAAGGAACTTTAAACTCTTAAAAACGAAAAATATTGTTTTTTTTTTTCGTAAAAACGATAAATATAGTTTTTCTTAAAAACGATAAATACCGTTTTGTAAAAAACAATAAATATCGTTTTTAAAAAAATATCGTGTGTAACCAGGCGCCATTATTTGACTGGCGCCATTTTTAACTGGACGCCAAGAAGGATGAGTATGGAAAATTGACCTTTGGATTTGGCTGTAAGAAGGTCATTGGCCACTTTGGTAAGGGCTGTTTCCGTGGAGTGGTTGGAGCGAAAGCCAGACTGGAACTGATCAAGTAGGGAGTTAGCAGATAAATAATGGCTTAATTCTGCATGTATATGGCGTTATTCAGGAAATAAAGAAAGATACGAGGAAGCAATGCAGGATGGAAGAGTAGACAGTAATAAACAGTGACAGGAAATAAGGAAAGAGACCAGGAAGCAATGCAGGAAGGAAGATGAGATAGTAATAAGTAGAGATGGGAAGTCCGGATCTTTTCAATGATTCGGATGATTCGAATCGGATCAATGAAAACATCCGGATCTTTGATCCGAATCTCAAATCATTTTACTAGGGAAGCATTGGGGGTGAAATGACTAGCAGGACAGGACTTTCCCTGCAGTGGACAGAGAAGGGCAGGGAGTGGACAGACAGAGAAGGGGGGATGGTGGACAGAGAAGGGCAGGGAGTGGACAGAGAAGGGAGGAGGCAGACGAAGAGGGGTGAGCAGAGAGCAGAAATGTTTTTTTGCACACATTACCCACATGTTGCAATCATATGCTTTAAATATATTTCACCTATATGTTCATCAGTATACTTTGAATGCAAACGTCTCACAGTGAAAGAAAGCATTCCCCAATGTGTCCTTTTCTCACCTCCAACACCCATCATACATTTAGGGAGAAGTGAAGTGCAGCAGTTTAGAACAGTGCAGGAGGATCATATTGCACTGCAATCACAGTGCCTGCCCTGTCATTCTAGCCCAGCACGCTGTCTACAAAGTTACTGAGCTGTGCTTCTGAGCCAAAAGTTTCCCATTTATTCACTATGCAGCACTACGGAACTTACAGCCTATAATGAGCAGCACATTGTAGCCAGTACGTGTGCTCTACACATATCTGGCAGTGGCACCGATGTCCCCTCTCTCTCATCTACCTGTACCTGTGCAAGGCTGGCTCCCCTTCAACTGAGTGATCCATCTCTGCTGTGCTTCCAGGACCCCCCTGCCCGCTGAGAGGGGGGGGGGGGGGGGCGTGCAGCTCCTGACTCCACCCCCTTTGTGAACCGAATCGTTAATTTTGATGATCCGGATGATTCGACTCACAAAAGAGATTCAGATCAAAGATTCGAATCGTTCATGATCCGGACAACACTAGTAATAAGCAGTTGTACCGATTGGCCATGCAGATCGTGGTCGTGCCTGGAACCAGACTGGCAGATTCACGATCTCTGCATGGCAATCGTTTTGGTTTAAACAAAACCAGAAGATCACAATGGAAATACTGATGTCTGTACAACAGAGTAGAATAATAAAAGTGTTTATTTACAATTATGCACAGACACATACAACCAATATGCATGCAATCGTACAATGTGACCACTGTAACCCGAAATCACCCTGACTGACTAACTAACTAATATTTACAATGAAATATACAAAGGCACAGGTCACACAATATATACAAGAATACAATATATACAGACACGTCTCAGCACAATCAGCACACAAAAGAATAGTCAGACTAGCAAAGATCAGTACCAGGAGTTCAGAATATAAGAACAGAGTTCAGGAGCACAGGAAGGTTGGCCAGAGTCACAACCCTGCAAGGAATCAAGCAAAATGACCTAGCAATGTGCTGCTAGCAAGTCCATCCTTTTATGCAGCACATTGCTCAGGTGACTGGCCAGTAGTGTTGTCTGGATCATGAATGATTCGGATCTTTGATCCGAATCTATTTTGTGAGTCGAATCATCCGAATCATCAAAATGAGTGATTCAGATCACAAAAGGGGCGGGGCCAGGAGCGACACGCCCCCTCTCAGCGGGCAGCTGGGTCCTGGAAGCAGAGCTGAGATGGATCGCTCTGTTGGATGGGAGCCAGCCTTGCAGGGACAGGTAGATGAGAGAGGGGACATGGGTGCCACTGCCAGATATGTGTAGAGGACACATACTGGCTATAACGTGCTGCTCATTATAGGCTGTCTGTTCCGTAGTTGTGCACAGTGAACACATTGGAAACTTTTTGGCTCAGCTCAGCACAGCTCAGTAACTTTGCAGGCACTGTGATTGTTTTGCAATATGATCCTCCTGCACTTGTTCTAAACAGCTGCACTTTACTTCTGGGAATGCTTGGGGAATGCTTTCTTTCACTGTGCGACGTTTGCATTCAAAGTACACAGATGAGCATATAGGTGAAATACGTGTAAAGCATATGATTGCAGCATGTGGGTATTGTGTGCAAGCAAACATTTCTGCTCTCTGCTCGTCCCTCCTCCCTTCTCTGTCCACTCCCTGCCCTCTGTCCATCTTCTCCCCTTCTCTGTGTGTCCACCCCCCTCCCCTTCTCCTGTCCACAGCAGGGAAAGACCTGTCCTGCTATTTATTTCACCCCCGAATGCTTCGGTAGTAAAATGATCCGAGATTCGGATCAAAGATCCGGATCTTTTCAATGATCCGATTCGAATCATCCGGATCGTTGAAAAGATCCGAACTTCCCATCTCTACTGGCCAGAATCCTTCACAGTTCCATCTGCTGGTGAGCCGAGAAATTGCACCGCTCCCAGCAATATGAGAGCCATCTGCTGGTAGACAGCGGAAGTCCACCTCAAGTTCCTTAGTGCTGCCACCAGCAGGATGAAACAGGCACAGATCGTTACAGCAGTGACAGAAAATAAGGAAAGAGGCCAGGAAGCAATGCAGGAAGGATGAAGGGACAGTAATACGCAGTGACAGGAAAGGAAGAAAGATACCAGGAATCAATGCAGGAAGGAAGATAGTAATAAGCAGTGACAGGAAATAAGGAAAGATACCAGGAAGCAATGCAGGAAGGAAGAAGGGATAGTAATAAGCAGTGACAGGAAATAAGGAAAGAGACCAGGAAGCAATGCAGGAAGGAAGAAGGGATAGTAATAAGCAGTGACAGGAAATAAGGAAAGAGACCAGGAAGCAATGCAGGAAGGAAAAAGGGATAGTAAATAACAGTGACAGGAAAGATGGAAATATACCAGAAAGCAATGAAGGAAAGCAGTAACAGGAAGGACTGAAGGACAGTAGGAAGCAATGGCAGGAAAGCAGTAACAGGAAGGACCGAAGGACAGTAGGAAGCAATGAAGGAAAGCAGTAACAGGAAGGAGTGAAGGAGAGTAGGAAGCAATGGCAGGAAAGCAGTAACAGCATACCCCCCAACCGTCCCGTTTTCGTCGGGATTCTCCCGATTTGGGGGGGCCCTCCCGCTATCCCGGGCCCCCCCTCTCGAATCCCGACGGCTGGCAGAGAATAGAGGCGGAAAAACTGATCGAGGCTCCAGCCGCGGTACTGAGGGATGCGGGAGCCCGGCTTCAATACTTCCTCCCTCCCTCCCTCTGTGAATGCCCCCTAATGTATGTCCGTGTGCCCCCCTCTCCTCCCCTCCCTATAGGCAGAGTGAGCGCAGCGGAGCGGGCAGTCGGGTCCTCTTACCGCTGGCTGATGCACGCGTACTGTCTCTGGCATCCGACCTCCATGTGCTTCCTGTTTACTATGACGTCACAGGAAGCACATGGAGGTCGGATAGAGACAGTACGCGTGCATCAGCCAGCGGTAAGAGGACCCGACTGCCCGCTCCGCTGCGCTCACTCTGCCTATAGGGAGGGGAGGAGAGGGGGGCACACGGACATACATTAGGGGGCATTCACAGAGGGAGGGAGGAAGTATTGAAGCCGGGCTCCCGCATCCCTCAGTACCGCGGCTGGAGCCTCGATCAGTTTTTCCGCCTCCATTCTCTGCCCAGGCGCCCCCCCCCCCACCTAAAAGTGGCACCCTCCTCCCCACCCACGGTGACGGGCATTCTCCCCCCCTCCACTGACAACCCCCCTAATTAATCACATAAGGGGACACTGGGGGCACATTAGGAGGGAGGGAGGGAGAAGCTTAATAGCGTCCATGCGGCATCCATGCCGCATACGCATCCCCGGGCTGGTGCCTCGATCGGGTTTTCTTTCCCCCCCCCCCTCGGCCACCCTCCTCCCCCTCCCACTGGCACCCTCCCTTTCGGGAGTAATTAATTAAAATTTTTTAATAAAAAATAAATTTAAAAAATAAATAAAATAAAATAGTGGGCGTGGCTAGGGGGTTGGGGCGTGGCCAGGGGCGTGGCCTAAGTGTCCCGCTTTCGACACTTAAAATGTTGGGAGGTATGGTAACAGGAAGGAGTGAAGGACAGTAGGAAGCAATGGCAGGAAAGCAGTAACAGGAAGGAGTGAAGGACAGTAGGAAGCAATGTCAGGAAAGCAGTAACAGGAAGGAGTGAAGGACGGTAGGAAGCAATGAAGGAAAGCAGTAACAGGAAGGAGTGAAGTACAGTAGGAAGCAATGGCAGGAAAGCAGTAACAGGAAGGAGTGAAGGACAGTAGGAAGCAATGGCAGGAAAGCAGTAACAGGAAGGAGTGAAGGACAGTAGGAAGCAATGGCAGGAAAGCAGTAACAGGAAGGAGTGAAGGACGGTAGGAGGCAATGAAGGAAAGCAGTAACAGGAAGGAGTGAAGGACAGTAGGAAGCAATGGCAGGAAAGCAGTAACAGGAAGGAGTGAAGGACAGTAGGAAGCAATGGCAGGAAAGCAGTAACAGGAAGGAGTGAAGGACAGTAGGAAGCAATGGCAGGAAAGCAGTAACAGGAAGGAGTGAAGTACAGTAGGAAGCAATGGCAGGAAAGCAGTAACAGGAAGGAGTGACGTACAGTAGGAAGCAATGGCAGGAAAGCCATAGCTCCCAACTGTCCCTCTTTTGGAGGGACAGTCCCTCTTTGGGAGCCCTGTCCCTCTTTCCTCCTAATTTGTCCCTTTTTCAGGACTTTGTCCCTCTTTCTATGTAAATATATATATATTTCTCTACTAAAAATGTGTTTGATTGACTAAACTTTATTCCCATCCTTTAAATTGATATATTACTAATTTTAAAATGTTTATATGAAGGAAAAGGATCCAGGATAGAAAGGACCAGTGTGGTTTGAATTATAAAACAACATATTTTTCTTATGAAATGTTTATGATGTGCGAGACTAGGGGTGTGATAGGGGTGGGGTCAGGGGTGTGGCAGGGGTGTGGCTTAAGTGTCCCTCTTACGCATCTCAAAAAGTTGGGAGGTATGGGAAAGCAGTAACAGGAAGGAGTGAAGGACAGTAGGAAGCAATGGCAGGAAAGCAGTAACAGGAAGGAGTGAAGGACAGTAGGAAGCAATGGCAGGAAAGCAGTAACAGGAAGGAGTGAAGGACAGTAGGAAGCAATGGCAGGAAAGCAGTAACAGGAAGGACTGAAGGACGGTAGGAAGCAATGGCAGGAAAGCAGTAACAGGAAGGAGTGAAGGACGGTAGGAAGCAATGGCAGGAAAGCAGTAACAGGAAGGAGTGAAGGACAGTAGGAAGCAATGGCAGGAAAGCAGTAACAGGAAGGAGTGAAGGACAGTAGGAAGCAATGGCAGGAAAGCAGTAACAGGAAGGAGTGAAGGACAGTAGGAAGCAATGGCAGGAAAGCAGTAACAGGAAGGAGTGAAGGACAGTAGGAAGCAATGGCAGGAAAGCAGTAACAGGAAGGAGTGAAGGACAGTAGGAAGCAATGGCAGGAAAGCAGTATCAGGAAGGAGTGAAGGACGGTAGGAAGCAATGAAGGAAAGCAGTAACAGGAAGGAGTGAAGGACAGTAGGAAGCAATGGCAGGAAAGCAGTAACAGGAAGGACTGAAGGACAGTAGGAAGCAATGGCAGGAAAGCAGTAACAGGAAGGAGTGAAGGACAGTAGGAAGCAATGGCAGGAAAGCAGTAACAGGAAGGAGTGAAGGACGGTAGGAAGCAATGAAGGAAAGCAGTAACAGGAAGGAGTGAAGTACAGTAGGAAGCAATGGCAGGAAAGCAGTAACAGGAAGGAGTGAAGGACAGTAGGAAGCAATGGCAGGAAAGCAGTAACAGGAAGGAGTGAAGGACAGTAGGAAGCAATGGCAGGAAAGCAGTAACAGGAAGGAGTGAAGGACAGTAGGAAGCAATGGCAGGAAAGCAGTAACAGGAAGGAGTGAAGGACGGTAGGAAGCAATGGCAGGAAAGCAGTAACAGGAAGGAGTGAAGGACAGTAGGAAGCAATGGCAGGAAAGCAGTAACAGGAAGGAGTGAAGGACAGAAAGAAGCAATGATAAGGAACAGGGGCGCCTCTAGCCATTTTGTCACTCCAGGCGAGAAAACCTTTGGCGCCCTTCACCCCCATGGCGCCCCCCCCCCCCCCCCATGAAAATAATCGTAATACAGCAGCATTTCAGCAGAAAATACATGTAAGAAAGTAAGTACATGTAAGGAAGAAGGCACACAGGGGGCCTAGGTATGCACAGGGAGACAGGAGGCACAAGGGTCAGAAAAACAGGGGGCAGAGGTAGCACAAAGGGACAAACAAAGGCAAAGGGGACATAAGGAGGCACAGGGGTACAGAGAGGGGCACAGTAGGAGGCAGAGGTGGCACAGGGGGACTGAAGGAGGCACATGGAGACAGGAGGAGGCACAAAGGGAGACAGAAGGAGGAATATAGGGAGACAGAAGCACAAACAGGGGGTCAGACATGGCACAAGGGACTGAAGGAGGCACAAGAAGACAGAAGGAGGAACAAAAGGGACAGAAGGAGGCACAAAGGGGGATGTAAGGATCCGCTCAGCTGGGTGCACAGGCAGACAGCTGTTTGACCATTCCTTGTGTCTGAGGGATGCAGGTCTCTGGATAAGAGACCTGGCTCTGTCTTGCAAGTTCCAGACCTGCTCTGCTGCTGAGAGATTTGCATACATTGGTTATGCAAATCATCTAGCTGCTGGCAGTATAAAGGTTGGGATCACCCACAATCCTTGGCTGGTCATTCCTTCAGGGTTTGTTGAAACACTCCTTGAGTGTCAGCCATGCTATTTCTTGTTAAAGTTATCTTAGAGTAATTCGTGGAACTGTACTAGGCAGTTTCCTAGTGCAGCTAGATTGCATATCTGTTTTGTCTGTCTGTTGCGATTGTCCTGTCCCAGCGGTGGTCGACAGGAAATCGTTCAGTTTGTCTGGGTGCTAACCGGGGCAGCGGTTACTACCGGTAGCCCCTTCTGATCTGTCTTGCTTGGATCGCACTAGTCTTGTGCTAGCGCTGTGGATCCTTCTGTTCTGTTTTCCTGGATCGCACTAGTCTTGTGCTAGCGCTGTGGATCCTTCTGTTCTGTTTTCCTGGATCGCACTAGCCTCTAGCGGTAGTGCTGTGGATCCTTCTGTTTTGTCTTGCCTGGATCGAACTAGCCTTGCGCTAGTGCTGTGGATCCTTCTCATCTGTCTTGTCTGGATCGCACTAGCCTTGCGTTAGTGCTGTGGATCCTTCTGTTCTGTTTTCCTGGAGTATAGCCTGGAGCAGCGGTTGCTACCAGCTATCTCATCTGCCTGTCTTGCTTGGATCGCACTAGCCCCTCATCTGCCTGTCTTGCTTGGATCGCACTAACCCCTAGCGGTAGCGGCCGTGGATCCTTCCTAGCTTATTCCTGTTTTCCGTTTGTCTGTCTTGTCTGATACGAACGCTTGCTGTAGGCTCGGTGAGGTAACCGTTAAGCAAGCGCTCGCGTTCTCTGTTTCGTGTTTGTCTGTCGGTGGTTAGTTAGGCATGCTTGTCTCTGTTGTGCTTAACACGCGGAGACCGCGCTGTAAACGCGTTCGCTGTTGTGAATTAGTGCGGTGTTCGCGTTTAGTTAGCGTTTGTTATTTTCGTTACTTCTCATTGTCGTTTGCTGTGCCTTTGCTCCTCTCGTGCCCTGTCCTTTTTCTGTCTGGTGTCTCTTGGCAATCGCCATTCTCTGCGATTGCGTTCTTGCTTTGGTTTCTGCTGATGTGTGTTCACCGTCGCTGGGTCGCGACTAGATTGGTGGATACACATTCATCCTTTATCTGTGCTCTTTCTCTTTAAGGGCTGTTCAGCCCTGCGTGTCTTAGATCTGTACAATCCCCATCTGGCATCTGTGGCCGTGCAGCGATTGTGCTCGTCTGCACTCCACAATGCCATCTGCCGGTGGGGATTGCCCTCTGCTGGTGCATTGCACCTAGCCTGGGTTCCCTTAATTATACGCTTGTGGGGGGTTTTCGTTGTGTCAGAGCGCATCTTGTGCGCTGACCACGAAAACGATTCTGCAATCGTTACAGGGGAAAGAAGGATGCAAAAGGCACAGAGGTGGAAGCTGCCTGCAACTTATGCTAAGTAGATGCAGCAAAAGCAAGTAATACAACACCCACCGGGGTGGGGCTTAGTCCGGGGCAGGGCTTATTTTATGGGCGGGGCTGAAGCCAGCAACATGGTGCCTCCTAGAACCAATAGCACTCCAGGCAATAGCCTGTACTGCCTATGCCTAGAGGAGCCCCTGATAAGGAAGTAGAAAGAACAGAAGGATAACAGGCAGACGGGAGGGTCGGATAGCAGCAGTGATAGGACATTGTCACCTGCTCTGTGTAATGAGGCTGGGGGTGTCACTCACCCGCCTCTCTAATCTCACACCGAGATATGAAAGGCTGCGCCACGTCCCGCGTGTCTGGCTGGGAATCTGCACAACGCTTTGAAGAAACTCTGTTTAATTATTCTTGAGGAATAAGTGATGTTTGTTCTTCGCAGTCACACCAGAATATCTTATTTTTAGCATTTGTTAATTAAGGCATGTGACAGAGACGTTTCACTTTGAAGATCAGCAGTTTACTGAGTCATCGGGTGCCCCCCTCACTTCCTGCACTACTGATGGGCTGTCACTGAGCAGGGGAGACTGCTGATCGGGTGCCCCCCTCGCTTCCTGCGCCACCGATGGGCTGTCACTGAGCAGGAGAGACTGCTGATCAGGTGCCCCCCTCACTTCCTGCACCACCGATGGGCTGTCACTGAGCAGGAGAGACTGCTGATCGGGCGCCCCCCTTACTTCCTGCACCACCGATGGGCTGTCACTGAGCAGGAGAGACTGCTGATCTGGCGCCCCCCTCACTTCCTGCACCACCGATGGGCTGTCACTGAGCAGGAGAGACTGCTGATCGGGCGCCCCCCTCGCTTCCTGCACCACTGATGGGCTGTCACTGAGCAGGAGAGACTGCTGATCGGGCGCCCCCCTTACTTCCTGCACCACCGATGGGCTGTCACTGAGCAGGAGACACTGCTAATCAGGTGCCCCCCTCTCTTCCTGCACCACCGATGGGCTGTCACTGAGCAGGAGAGACTGCTGATCGGGCGCCCCCCTCACTTCCTGCACCACTGATGGGCTGTCACTGAGCAGGAGAGACTGCAGATCGGGTGCCCCCGTCGCTTCCTGCACCACTGATGGGCTGTCACTGAGCAGGAGAGACTGCTGATCGGGCACCCCCCTCGCTTCCTGCACCACTGATGGGCTGTCACTGAGCAGGAGAGACTGCTGATCGGGCGCCCCCCTCACTTCCTGCACCACCAATGGGCTGTCACTGAGCAGGAGAGACTGCTGATCGGGCGCCCCCCTCGCTTCCTGCACCACTGATGGGCTGTCACTGAGCAGGAGAGACTGCTGATCGGGCGCCCCCCTTACTTCCTGCACCACCGATGGGCTGTCACTGAGCAGGAGACACTGCTAATCAGGTGCCCCCCTCTCTTCCTGCACCACTGATGGGCTGTCACTGAGCAGGAGAGACTGCGGATCGGGCGCCCCCCTCACTTCCTGCACCACCGATGGGCTGTCACTGAGCAGGAGAGACTGCTGATCGGGTGCCCCTCTCACTTCCTGCACCACCGATGGGCTGTCACTGAGCAGGAGAGACTGCTGATCGGGCGCCCCCCTCACTTCCTGCACCACTGATGGGCTGTCACTGAGCAGGAGAGACTGCGGATCGGGCGCCCCCCTCACTTCCTGCACCACCGATGGGCTGTCACTGAGCAGGAGAGACTGCTGATCGGGCGCCCCCCTCACTTCCTGCACCACCGATGGGCTGTCACTGAGCAGGAGAGACTGCGGATCGGGCGCCCCCCCTCACTTCCTGCACCACCGATGGGCTGTCACTGAGCAGGAGAGACTGCTGATCGGGCGCCCCCCTCACTTCCTGCACCACTGATGGGCTGTCACTGAGCAGGAGAGACTGCGGATCGGGCGCCCCCCTCACTTCCTGCACCACCGATGGGCTGTCACTGAGCAGGAGAGACTGCGGATCGGGCGCCCCCCCTCACTTCCTGCACCACCGATGGGCTGTCACTGAGCAGGAGAGACTGCTGATCGGGCGCCCCCCCCTCACTTCCTGCACCACCGATGGGCTGTCACTGAGCAGGAGAGACTGCTGATCGGGTGCCCCTCTCACTTCCTGCACCACTGATGGGCTGTCACTAAGCAGGAGAGACTGCTGATCGGGCGCCCCCCCTCACTTCCTGCACCACCGATGGGCTGTCACTGAGCAGGAGAGACTGCTGATCGGGCTCCCCCCTCGCTTCCTGCACCACCGATGGGCTGTCACTGAGCAGGAGAGACTGCGGATCGGGCCCCCCCCCCCCCTCGCTTCCTGCACCACCGATGGGCTGTCACTGAGCAGGAGAGACTGCGGATCAGGTGCCCCCCTCACTTCCTGCACCACCGATGGGCTGTCACTGAGCAGGAAAGACTGCAGATCGGGTGCCCCCCCCCCTCGCTTCCTGCACCACCGATGGGCTGTCACTGAGCAGGAGAGACTGCGGATCGGGCGCCCCCCTCACTTCCTGCACCACTGATGGGCTGTCACTGAGCAGGAGAGACTGCAGATCGGCCCCCCCCCCCCCTCGCTTCCTGCACCACCGATGGGCTGTCACTGAGCAGGAGAGACTGCTGATCAGGTGCCCCCCTCACTTCCTGCACCACCGATGGGCTGTCACTGAGCAGGAGAGACTGCGGATCAGGTGCCCCCCTCGCTTCCTGCACCACCGATGGGCTGTCACTGAGCAGGAGAGACTGCAGATCGGGCGCCCCCCTCGCTTCCTGCACCACTGATGGGCTGTCACTGAGCAGGAGAGACTGCAGATCGGGCGCCCCCCTCGCTTCCTGCACCACCGATGGGCTGTCACTGAGCAGGAGAGACTGCTGATCGGGCGTCCCCCTCGCTTCCTGCACCACCGATGGGCTGTTACTGAGCAGGAGAGACTGCTGATCGGGTGCCCCCCTCGCTTCCTGCACCACTGATGGGCTGTCACTGAGCAGGAGAGACTACTGTTCTCCTTTAACATTGATTTTCTCAAATAATTTTTTTTCCTCTTGTTCCCACTCTTCTTCTTAACATATCCTGATATCCTGAAGATGTGGTGTTTCTAGGACCTCTAGGGGCTTTACTATTAATCTCTAAAGTCGGCGGCATACTGTATATCGGTAATGTGAATTTTCTGCATTTTACATTATAGTTACTGGCTGCCGAATTTAGAGATTAATATAGCAAAGCCCCCATAGGAACTAGATACACCATATTTTCAGGGTATGTAAAGCAGAAGAGTGGGAACAAGAGGAAAAAAATCTTTCAAAAAGACTTTGTACTTTTTGAGAAAATCAATGTTAAAGTTGGCAGAAATTTCTGTGAAAATCCGCCTACCGCACTTCTATTATCAATTTCTTGGTAGATTGTTTTGTGATTAAGCTCTGTACAGACACACTTATCTGCTCCTGGCCAAGCAGTGTGAAGGTCACAGTTCTATGGGGAACTTCAAAGGAATTTCCTGTAGAAAAACAAACTTTGGAAGAGTTTTCCGCTAGAAGGACAGTGATGTCATAGGACACACGCAGACATTATACTGAAAATAGGGAACTCTAAAGGGTATACACCGCATTAGCCTGATCCAGAAATCTGTCAGCTAGGGGGGGGGGGGTAATAATACCTTAGAAGTTCTGTGAGCGGACACAGCGAGTAGCCAATCACACTAGTGTTGATCCCAGCCTCATCAGAGGTTCTCTGAGGGGAGCCAGTATGTAGCCAATCACACTAGTGCTGCCTCCAGCATGATAACACAGTGACTACTCTTCAGAAGGATCCCTTGTGAGATCTTACCAGCCTATCATAAAGCAGCCGTAGTGTCAGAAATACCGCTGTAAAATGGAAATATCGTCACGTTACCGAATGGTTACCGCATTGTTATCGATATTTTATTGAAGTCTCACCGAATGTGGAAAATCCTTGATGAATACAACTAGAAATCAATAAACTTCGAATTTGGTAATTTAACAAACTGGAAAAAGTTTTCACAAAGACAATGATGAATCGAGGCCATAGAGTCTACAGGATCCAGAGCCTGCCCTCTACATAGGAGAGTATCTAACTTTATTTTAGGTTGCCTGAGGGTTGCTTTAAACCTACAGCCAAGACCTCCCCTCTGTTCCAAGCCCGGCGTAAAGGCACAGTGACGACTCATAAGGGTGCTGCTGATTTGCACTGTCCAATCAGCGTGCATGTACAGAAGTGCCAAGTCAAAGTGGGTGGCTGCAATGTCTGTCTGTTGTGAATCGCTGCCCTGGTGGAAAATAATTATTTACATTTAGGTAGGTTAAAAGAACAAAGAACCAATTCAATACAATTATATTCAAAAAGTAACAAAAGTTTATTGATAGCCATAAAAGTGTAATTCGGCTTTAAAAACAATTAATATCTAACAAGGACCGAACAGCCCATGTCATTCAACCACAGAGCATAATCCAAATAAAGCAAGGACAGAACTTCTCCAGCAGGGACTGCAATGCAGGAGTATGACCCGGGTCATACAGTAGACATACAACATACAATTAAAGGAATACTGTAGGGGGGTTGGGGGAAAATGAGTTGAACTTACCCTGGGCTTCAACCACAGATTATCCTCTGTGGTTGAATAACATGGTCTGTCCAGTCCTTGTTATATTTTCATTGTTTTTAAAGTCGAATGAATAAACTTTTGTTACTTCTTGAATATAATTGTATTGAATTGGTTCTTTGTTCTTTTGATCAAGGAATTATGATAAGACAGTAGTGCTCTTTACAGGGAAATTGCTTTTTTGACGTCTATCCGTATCGCTTCCCTAGCACACTGTACATAGCCATACTTATTTTCTTTCTAGTGGTGCACACCTGTTGCTCTTATTTTAATTACATTTAGGTTGGTAAAATATTCCTCCTCCATTACACCAGAATTTCACCCCATAACATTTTTACGACAAAATATTGGAAATTCGTTCTGACCAATTTCCACACATCTTCTGAAGAAGCAGTAGAGTGTTGTACCGTGTTAGCCATGAGTAAAAGCAAGAAGTTTTGAATCAGGATGATACCATTTATCGGCTAACTTAGAGATGGATAAACAGTGAGCTTTCAACTTATAAAAAGCCTTCCGACACGACGAAGGCTTTTTATAAGTCGAAAGCTCACTGTTTATCCATCTTCTGAAGAAAATCACATTTTATGACGATTATATTGCTTGAGGACTATCCTACTCTGTTAAATAAACATCCAGTGAGAGATATATACAAGAAGCCATATTTATTTCCTTTTATATCTTTCAAGGACACCTGAAGTGAGAGACATATGGAGGCTGCCATATTTATTTCCTGTCAACCTCCTTGGCGGTCTGATTATTTTTGAGGTTTTAGCGTGTAAATGTGATACAATGTTTAGTCTGGAAAGAATCTTCCCTCAAAGTATAGTCAGCCAACGAGCGCCTCCCCCAGTTTAGGTAGCCAGAGAGTGACCTCCCAGCGTAGGTTGCTAGGGAATACACCCCGGTTTAGGTAGCTAGA
This sequence comes from Hyperolius riggenbachi, assembly GCF_040937935.1. Classification (NCBI taxonomy): domain Eukaryota; kingdom Metazoa; phylum Chordata; class Amphibia; order Anura; family Hyperoliidae; genus Hyperolius; species Hyperolius riggenbachi. Next base: position 22,688,997 of record NC_090646.1, on the reverse strand, counting down.
GAGGTCACCAGGTACACACCCATCACAATAAGAAGGCAAGGGTGGAGGAGTATGCAGGAATGAGACCGATACTCACGCATGAAGTCCTTCTCCATCTACCTTCCAGTGAAAACCCCAGCGTATGATTTCACACAGGTTTGCGTCTTATTCCCAGCTCTTCTGGCCACCACACGTCCTCTGTACACGCATCTAAAGTGTCGGAGGCGAAGCGTGGGGGCCAGAATAGTTGGCCAGAGCAATTTGGTCAAAAGTGATGTCACATGCTGAGGATTTCAAAGAAGATTCACAGAAGGCCTTTGGACAGGTGAGCATGTTACTCATACTTGCGTTCACCACCCTTGTGCTTTTTTATGGGGATGCTTGGAGTTCTTCTTTAACCCCCATCCAGCCTAGTGCCTAAATGTAACCATTTTTGCTTGGTGCCCTATTATAACTTACATGAATGATGCCTAACCGTATCACCACACAGGATGCCTGATCATAAACATCAACAAACTTTACCAGAACCTAGCTCCAACCTTCCAGGTAGTTCTCTAGGCTGCTATGGACCTGTCCTACCTTGTAAGGCTGCCTTGTCCAGTCTTAGTGCCAGGCAAGACATCCAGACGTGCCATGTCCAGCCTTAGTGCCAGGTAAGACAAGCTGATGTGCCATGACCAGTCTTAGTGCCAGGCAAGACATCCAGACGTGCTATGTCCAGCCTTAGTGCCAGGTAAGACAAGCTGATGTGCCATGACCAGTCTTAGTGCCAGGCAAGACATCCAGACGTGCCATGTCCAGCCTTAGTGCCAGGTAAGACAACCTCACATGCCATGACCAGCCTTAGTGCCAGGCAAGACATCCAGACGTGCCATGTCCAGCCTTAATACCAGGTAGGACAAGGTGACGTGCCAAGTCTAGCCTTAGTGCAAAGTAGGACAAGCTGAAGTGCCATGTCCAGCCTTAGTGCCAGGTAAGACAACCTGACGTGCCACGTCCAGCCTTAATGCCAGGTAAGACAACGTGACGTGCCATGACCAGCCTTAGTGCCAGGCAAGACATCCAGACGTGCCATGTCCAGCCTTAGTGCCAGGTGAGACAACCTTACGTGCCATGACCAGCCTTAGTGGCAGGAAAGACAACCTGACGTGCCATGACCAGCCTTAGTGGCAGGAAAGACAACCTGACGTGCCATGTCCAGCCTTAATACCAGGTAGGACAAGCTGAAGTGCCATGTCCAGCCTTAGTGCCAGGTAAGACAACCTGACGTGCCACGTCCAGCCTTAATGCCAGGTAAGACAACGTGACGTGCCATGACCAGCCTTAGTGGTAGGAAAGACAACCTGACATGCCATGTCCAGCCTTAGTACCAGGTATAACAAGCTGACATGCCACGTCCAGCCTTAGCACCAGGTAGGACAAGCTGAGGTGCCATGTCCAGCCTTAGCGCCAGGTATAACAAGCTGACATGCCATGTCCAGCCTTAGCACCAGGTAGGACAAGCTGACATGCCACGTCCAGCCTAAGCACCAGGTATAACAAGCTGACATGCCACGTCCAGCCTTAGCACCAGGTAGGACAAGCTGACATGCCACGTCCAGCCTTAGCGCCAGGTATAACAAGCTGACATGCCATGTCCAGCCTTAGCGCCAGGTATAACAAGCTGACATGCCATGTCCAGCCTTAGCACCAGGTATAACAAGCTGACATGCCACGTCCAGCCTTAGCGCCAGGTATAACAAGCTGACATGCCACGTCCAGCCTTAGCGCCAGGTATAACAAGCTGACATGCCATGTCCAGCCTTAGCGCCAGGTATAACAAGCTGACATGCCACGTCCAGCCTTAGCACCAGGTAGACAAGCTGAGGTGCCATGTCAAGCCTAAGCACCAGGTAGTCAAGCTGACATGCCATGTCCAGCCTTAGTACCAGGTATAACAAGCTGACATGCCACGTCCAGCCTTAGCTCCAGGTAGGACAAGGTGAAGTACTATGTCCAGCCTTAGAACCAGGTATAACACGCTGACATGCCATGTCCAGCCTTAGCGCCAGGTAGGACAAGGTGAAGTACTATGTCCAGCCTTAGAACCAGGTATAACACGCTGACATGCCATGTCCAGCCTTAGCGCCAGGTAGGACAAGGTGAAGTACTATGTCCAGCCTTAGAACCAGGTATAACAAGCTGAAGTACCACGTCCAGCCTAACTGCCAGGTAAGACAAGCTGACGTCTAAGGTAAATCGATAGGACATTACAGAAGACAGCAGAGTGCAGATGGGATGTGCATGAATTATACATGAGTATCAGCGCTGGCAGGGGACCACCCATGATCCCAGGGGGATCCAGCTGCAGCCGTCATCTGGGATATATCCGAGAGGCACGACGTCCCCTGGGAAGGTGACAATTAAATCCTTCACACTAGCTCTCATTCCTGCACTCATCTCCTCCATTGCCTCACCTCCTACCTAGCCGTCTCTCTGGATTGCCCTCCGTAGAGCGCGCTGACCGTCCACCTCTCGCCTCTGAGCCTTGCCAGCCTCTGCCAGCCCCCAATCCCCCCCCTCCTCCGCTGCTCCTCTTAATCCCCTGATCCCATAATTGGCATTATTGGCAGTGGTATGAATTGCTCACCTCTTGCATGTTGCTGCTGCAGTCGGTGCAGGCGGTGGATGCTGCAGATGCTCCTCTCTCCGTCTCTCACCTCCTCTGATGAATGACAGAAGAAGATTCGTGGTGGCTTCCAGCGAACGACGACGTGTTCGCTTCCCGCTGACCCCCACCCCTGTAAATAAAAAAAAAAGAAGATGGTACACGGGTGTCAGCGAGCAATCGTGCCAAGTCTCCCACCACGCTGCCAAGATGGCCCTGGAGAGGCGCCCGGTGCTTGGATGGCACCCTGGCGTACGGCGAAGGTGGGAGGATGCTAATTACCCCCCACCCCTCCCATCTTGGGCAGGCATGCCAGTCTGGTGGGCTCAGTGCCTAAGCAGCAGCAAGGTGCTGGGTACCCCCATCAGAGGTATTGCTTAGGTGATGCTGGGTCTGCAGTGCCTCCATGGCTGCAGAATATTGCAGGGTCTCTCCTCCTCCTCTCCCCCCATCATCTCCCCCTGGCATTAGCCCTGGCATGCTAGGCATGGCTGCCTCCCCCACCATCACTTACCTCCTGTATGGCAGCCCCGGATCCACAGCTGCCCCCCTCCCTGCTGTGGGCTCAGATGGCCGCAGTGTCTCCTCTCCAGCGCTGCATGGATGGGACCTCCAGATGTGCTCCAGACTCAGGGGCCGTCAGCCAAGTCACCCTCCCGTCTACAGGCGCACAACCCCTCACCTTCCGGCGATGGCTGCCCTCCCCGGCGCTCAGCCGCCTTCCCCGGGGCACAGGAGCCCCGCACAGCCGCCGTCTGCCCCAAACCTGCCGGGGAAAAGCGCGGAGGGGTGTGTGCACGTTTACTGCGGGCGCGGTGTATTGTCCCACCGTCCCTAGGATCACCTTCCCTGCAAGTGACCGAATCTTGCGAGATGCTCCCTTCTGGCCATCCCCATATCTGTGTATAGATATATATAATGTGATCTATGACTGTGATAGCTCAGCTATGTGTGCAGCACCTGCAGAGGGCCCTGTAGCATGGGGGATACACCCCCTGCATGACAATAATGCCCCCCATTATTATCAGAGAACAGCTCCCCATCTCCCCAGCTAGCTCTCTGGGCAAGAGATAGGACGACCAATCAGCCTGTAACGTGTCTGCTGTACAGTATGGGGGAGATGCAGGCTTCTGCCACCCATTGCCACTGCAACAGGTGTGCTGGGCCCAGGAGCTGACAACATAGCCGGTGTAGTGACATTTTTTGCAACTTTATCAGATTTTGCAACTGGTTGCACTTATTTATAGGTATAGCTATCAGAAAGTGCAACCTAACCATTGACTTCAACCTATCTGTATCAGAAAATGCAACCCAACCAAACCCTATGCTCATACAGATCCCTCCCCTCTTGCTCAACTAATAACCCCCCTGGAGGGAACAATCCCCCCTCTTGCTCAACTAATAACCCCCCCTGGAGGGAACAAACCCCCCTCTTGCTCAACTAATAACCCCCCCTGGAGGGAACAATCCCCCCCCCCTCTTGCTCAACTAATAACCCCCCTGGAGGGAACAACCCCCCCCCCCCCTCTTGCTCAACTAATAACCCCCCCTGGAGGGAACAAGCCCCCCTCTTGCTCAACTAATAACCCCCCCTGGAGGGAACAATCCCCCCCCTCTTGCTCAACTAATAACCCCCCTGGAGGGAACAACCCCCCCCTCTTGCTCAACTAATAACCCCCCTGGAGGGAACAATCCCTCCTCTTGCTCAACTAATAACCCCCCTGGAGGGAACAATCCCCCCTCTTGCTCAACTAATAACCCTCCTGGAGGGAACAACCCCCCCCCTCTTGCTCAACTAATAACCCCCCCTGGAGGGAACAAGCCCCCCTCTTGCTCAACTAATAACCCCCCCTGGAGGGAACAATTCCCCCCCCCTCTTGCTCAACTAATAACCCCCCCTGGAGGGAACAAGCCCCCCTCTGGCTCAACTAATAACCCCCCTGGAGGGAACAAGCCCCCCTCTGGCTCAACTAATAACCCCCCTGGAGGGAACAACCCCCCCCCTCTCGCTCAACTAATACCCCCCCTGGAGGGAACAACCCCCCCTCTAGGGCAGCTATACCTGGCTACCTACCTATACTAAGTCTGGGGGCGTTTTTTGGGCGGAGGAGGGCGCACTGCGGCTATAACGCATGGTGCAAGTTGTCGGTGCTGTGCTATCATTCCAAATTGGGGGGAGGGGGGTTGGCTAACTGTCCTACTGAGGCCTAAGGCCGGCCCCGGAGCAGACAATCCACTCCAGTAAGTACAGCACACCCCACTCCTTGCCCTTCCTGACCTCATCACCTGGCCCTCCTTCATGCTATAAGTCTCGGTGCACACATGGCAGAAACGCTTGGGGAGCGGGAAACGCTGCATTTTGTGCAGCAATGTTAGTCTATGGGACGCAGAAGGACCAGTGTTGCACTTGCGATTTCCAGTAAGCATTCTGCAGACGCTTGTAGTGTTGCATAATATGCAGGCTGGCTGCCAAAACGCACATAATGAAAGTCTATGGTAACGCATATGCATTGCGTTTTTTAATAAGTTTTTAATTAAAAATTAAAGATCTCTGACGTATTTTCTCTTCCTGTTGTCTTCCTATTGATCTGCATATATGAAAATGTAAAAACGCACCTGCGGAAAATGCCGGATTTTCACGCTATGTCATATGTGAACCTATCCTCAGGGGAAATCCCACCTTCTCTACACAACATTCCATCCTAGATCAGGGCTGCACTTTTATAAATCATAGGACAACTATAGCAAGAGGGATATGCAGGCTGCTATACATATATCCTTTTAAACTATACCAGTTGCCCGGCAGTACCAATCATTATTTGATATATCTGCTATTTTTTAACTTTGCAATTTCTTGATTTATTTTTTTCCACTACTTCCTATCTTTAGGTAAAGTAGATGCCAGTCATGCTCTGCTCTTTTTCAGTTGCAGTTGCATTCCATGCTCACCCTCCACAGGATGGGATCGATTCACAAAGCGGTGATAACCCAGTTAAAGACTTTAGGCGTGATAACCATTTTTATCATGCCTAAACTCAGCAGGGACGGATCTAGGGGGGGGGGGGCAAGCGGGTCTCTTGCCCCAGGCGCAGTTTGTTGAATTCTTAAAAAGGCGGCAAAATTTGGATGGGGAATGGCAGTTTAGGCGCCAAAACCTAACCTTGCCCCAGGCGCAACTTGGGGCAACTTGGTCTAGATCCGTCCCTGAAACTCAGTTTAGGCATGATAAGTTTAGGAATGATAAGTTTAGGCATGATAAGTTTAGGCATGATAAGTTTAGATAAGTTTAGATCGCGCGCAATGTACCGCACGCAAAGCAGCGCCATTAAACTCTATGCGAAGTGCACCAGACTTTGCTAGCGCAAAACTTTTGATCAGCTGTGCACTGCGGTGATAACCCAGTTGGTACTTAAACTTATCACGCCTAAAAACTTATCACACCTAAACTTATCATGCCAAAACTTATCACACCTAAACTTATCACACCTAAACTTATCATGCCTAAACAGAGTTTAGGCGTGATAAAGGGCTTTTCACTAGCGTGCTAACTGTTAGCACCGCTTTGTGAATCAGGCCCGATGGCTTCACAGTTAAAGGGGCACTATGGCAAAAATAGTAAAATTCAAAATATGTGCAAACATATACAAATAAGAAGTATGTTTTTTTCCCAGAGTAAAATGAGCCATAAATTACTTTTCTCCTATGTTGCTGTCACTTACAGTAGGTAGTAGAAATCTAACGGAAGCGACTAGTCCATCTCTTCATGGGGGATTCTCAGGGATTTATTTATTTTCAAAAGCACTTAGTGAATGACAGTTGCTCTGTCCAACTGCCCAAAAAAACTGTGTAGTGAACAGGGAAGCTGGCCAGCATCATTGTTTAAATCCTTTTTAGGGAATATTTTTATAAAGAATAAAAGCCTTGCTGAGAATCCCCTATGAAGAGATGGACTAGTCCAAAACCTGTCGCTTCTGTCAGATTTCTACTACCTATTGTAAGTGACAGCAACATAGGAGAAAAGTCATTTATGGCTCATTTTACTCTGGAAAAAAAACGTACTTCTTATTTGTTTATGTTTGCACATATTTTAAATTTTACAATTTTTCGCCATAGTGCCCCTTTAAACGCTGATGCCAGGTGGACGGGTGCTTATCCAGCAGGGAGGAGCCTTGTACATCATCTCTGACAGCCTGTGTCAGTCAGTGCACAGGACATTTTGTGGCTAGAAGTTTGTGGCTTAGGTGAGCAGTGTTGCCACGGTGATGATCGTGAGGGCTGATCTGGGGTCATTGTTTACATTGGTGGGCTGTGGTTTTTTTATCATCGCTGTCTGCTAGTCTGCATGTGGAAAAGGTCAATCTGGCTGCAAATGGCATAGAGAGTCTACAGCTGGAGATACTGGTCTCTACTGTGAGTCTGGTGAGGGAAGAGAGCCATAGGACCTGCTCACCCAACAGGAGCTCCTGTCCTGTACCCAGGGCTGGTTCTAGACTTTTTGCTGCTTGAGGCAAACTTGTGAGGATGTGACGAACAAACTGCTCCCCCTCAGCCACTCCATGCCTCTTCAGTCAGGACAGCAGTGCCACCTCCTTCCTTCTGCTGTGCAAGTCAAATTAAAAACTGCTGCTCTCCTGCCTCCCCCCTCCTCACTCACTGTCAGACTCCTCACACGGCACAACAAGCTGCTTTTCCCCAATGCTGCTCTCCTGCTTCCCCCCTCCTCACTCACTGTCAGACTCCTCACACAACACAACAAGCTGCTTTCCCCAATGAAGACCTCTTCACCTCGCTCTCCTCTCACTTTTCCTCCTACTCTGACTGCATGCTGTTAGTGTAAACACAGTATAACATGCTGTCCCTGTAATCTCTGCCGCCTGATGCAAATGTTTCACCCTGCTTCATGAGAGAACCGGCCCTGCCTGTACCTCAGAGAAGGAGTAAACCATCATGTATGAGTTTCTGGCTCATTTATACTGAGTGATTTTGAGCTTTACTTAGTGGAAGTAAGAATAAAGGAATGGAAATTGTACCCAACCTTCTGGATGAGAGGACACTAGAGAACGTTGGTGGATAGGAGACAACCTGCCACACTGATTAACGGAGGAGGCCTCCAATATGTCACGAGTTTGTTCTCGGGTAGTAGAAGAGATTTGTGGACACTGTGTGGAAATACCTGAAAGCTGAAGGAGATCCCACCTGAGGTAGGGACAAAGCCAGGGTGCTGATTTCTCCTGATCTGAAGTCATTACTGCAGCCTGCTAACCTCAATCATGACCTCCTTGACTAGATCTATTTCTGTTCTCCTCATGTATCACAGCCCCTTACTCATCTAACAAAAGAAGAGAGACAATCGAGAGCCCCCAATAGTGTTTTACTGTTGTACAATCGGCATAGGTCGTAGGACAATACAAATTATACTCACAAGTCTGGGTTGTCGAAGTAGGGCAACCACTTCTATCGCAGACGAGGAGATTAGACCTGTCCTCGCTCAGGTTAAAAAGTCGCTCTCCGTAGAAAGAAAAAAAGGGTGTCCACACCCATCCACCAGGTGGATCAAATTGTGCTTTAGTATACAGAGGCGCCAATAGAATAAAAAGTAGAACCAAATTAAAATCAATAAAATGAGGGTGGTAAGGGTAGGCTCACCTAGCCAACAAAGGAATGCAAGTACTGATTCAAGTATAGTACAAATAACATTAAATTTAATTAGTACTCCAAATAAAAATCAGTTTGCAACGCGTTTCACGGGTCCCAAGGCCGCTTCCTCAGGCAAAAACAGCATACAGGTAGGAACAATAGTGTTCTTGCCTGAGGAAGCGGCCTTGGGACCCGTGAAACGCGTTGCAAACTGATTTTTATTTGGAGTACTAATTAAATTTAATGTTATTTGTACTATACTTGAATCAGTACTTGTATTCCAATTCCTGTGTTTTTTATTGAAGTTTTGAAATATAACAGAGAGTAGACATATTATATGTACATTGCATACAAGAATAAGAATAAACACTAGGTCATTCAATATGTTCGATGTAGTCTATATAGTCCAAACAGAGTAGTGCTTAAAGAGACTCCGTAACAAAAATTGCGTCCTGTTTTTTATCATCCTACAAATTCCCAAAGCTATTCTAATGTGTTCTGGCTTACTGCAGCACTTTCTGCTATCACAGTCTCTGTAATAAATCAACTTATCTCTCTCTTGTCAGACTTGTCAGGCCTGTGTCTGGAAGGCTGCCAAGTTCTTCAGTGTTGTGGTTCTGCTATGAACTCCCCCTTCTAGGCCCCGTTCTGCACACTGCCTGTGTATTATTTAAATTAGAGCAGCTTCTCTCTTATCTTTTACAAGCTGGATAAATCGTCCTCTGAGCTGGCTGGGCTTTCACATACTGAGGAATTACAGACAAGCGCAAAGCTGTTTGCAGGAAGAAAAGAGCAGCCTGAAACTTCAGTGCATGAGAGATGCAGGGGGAAAGAAACACACAAATGATCTCTTGAGATTCAAAAGGAAGGCTGTATACAGCCTGCTTGTGTATGGATGTATTTTCTATGTGTGGACATACTGTACATCAACCTACTTCCTGTTTTGGTGGCCATTTTGTTTGTTTATAAACAAACTTTTTAAAACTGTTTTTAACCACTTTTAATGCGGCGGGGAGCGGTGAAATTGTGACAGAGGGTAATAGGAGATGTCCCCTAACGCACTGGTATGTTTACTTTTGTGTGATTTTAACAATACAGATTCTCTTTAAATCAACAAAGCATTGAAAGAGAAATCTTTGGGGTCAAGAATGTCTCTAATAACATAACATTAATACAAATACATTAATGCGGATACAAATACTGTTACAATGCGATACCATAGTGATGGTAATCATATTCAAAAGCAGTGAACATGTAAGTGGCCTATTATAGCCTATTATAGTTATGTTGTGATAACGTTGCTCTACTAGTCTACTCAACTAGAAATAGTTGGGTTAATAGTGAAAGTCAAAGGCTAATATTTGACAATACCTGGGGATGGTAGATAACTATTATATGCAGGTATTCTGAGAAGGTCAGTGAAGTCTGTAATCTTAATCTTACAGCTTAATAGTTCCTCTCTAATTTTGAACAAGATAGCTTAAACTAATCTAAATTTATTCAGGTATAGCGATAAGTCTTATTAACCTCCCTGGCGGTTAATTTTTTTTGCCAAATTGGCAAAAAAACTTTTTTTTAAATTTTTTTTTTTGTTTCATGTAAAGCTACCAGAGTGGTAGCTACATGAAACACCACTAGAGGGCGCATGTGTCCCTCTAGTGCGATCGTCGCCGGCATCTATAGCAAACAGGGGAACGCGTATACAACGCGCTCCCCTGTTTGGCTTCTCCTGTCGCCATGGCGACGATCGGGATGACGTCATGGACGTCAGCCGACGTCCTGACGTCAGACACCTCCGATCCAGCCCATAGCGCTGCCCGGAACTCATTGGTCCGGGCAGCTCAGGGCTCTGGCGGGGGGGGGGCCCTCTTTCGCCGCTGCGTGCGGCCGATCGCCGCAGAGCGGCGGCGATCAAGCTGTGCGCGCGGCTAGCAAAGTGCTGGCTGCGCGCACAGCAATTTACAGATTAAAAATCGCCCCACCAGGGGCTGAGATCTCCCCCTGCGCGGCATAGCCCGAGCTCAGCTCGGGCTTACCGCCAGGGAGGTTAAGTAAAAACTAATTGGAATAGAAGAAATTGTTGTTGTTAAAGTTGTCCCTAGAATGTCCATATAATAACTGTAGAGTTTGGGGAGTCCTCTCAACCTGGGAAATGGGGGATTGAAATCACCCTACAGAGATCCCAGGGAGTGGAGTCCCTGCTATCCATGGACATTACCGGGAAACATCCTATCACCAATCAGTCTATCTATACCTGTAAGAACACATTCAATACATGCTAGTATATAACTTCAATCTCAATCCAGAAGTTGGATTGATTTCTGAGTTATGTTTGGTAGTAACTAATTTAACTAAACTAAACTACACTACACTATACTACAGGTTGTCCCAATAGTGTCCCATAGATGATTTTGATTACCTCTGTTACAGAACTGTCAGTTACGCCACCGACTGGAGCCGAGCCTGCTAGGTCAAAGCATTCACCAGATAACTTTCCACAATGTGAGAGAGCACAACAAACATACATGTATAGAGCCCAGAGTTTCAGAAGTCCAGAAGTTTGGATTTTGTGAATACAGTAGGCCAGAGATCTGCTTTATCCAAGAAAGCCTTCAGGCATCCAGATCTAATTGCTCATGCCTTTTCTGCGAGCAAATTGGATTCTACTATTCTGAGAATTTCACCCAATGAAGGAATTATTGTAGTTTTCCAATTTAAAGCTAGTTGATTCCTAGTAACTATAAAAATTTGGTTATATATGAGTCTTTCTTGGGGCGGCAGATCCCCAGTACTTGTATTCCTTTGTTTGGTAGGTTAGCCCACCCTTACTACCCACATTTTATTGATTTTAATTTGGTACTACTTTTTATTCTATTGGCTCTGTATACTATAGCACCTTACTCATCTAGGTTAGGCACCAACAGCTAACTCATCTAGGGGGCCATGTACAGCTCCTTACGCATTAAGGGGGACTACTTACAGCTCATTACTCCTTTAGGGTAGCCACGTAGAGCTAACTCATCTAGGGGGCTACGTACAGCTCCTGACACATCCAGAGACACCATGATAAGCTTCCTTTTCATCTAAGAGGACCATGGACAGCTCCTTACTTATCTATGGGGACCACAATGCGCTCCTTACTCATCTATGGGGAGTGGGGACCACAGACAGCTCCTTACTCATCTATGGGGACCACAGACAGCTCATTACTTCTCTAGGAAGACCACTGTCAGCTCCTTACTCTATGGCATTGGTCCTCAAACTACAGCCCACGGGTCGAATGCGGCCCCCGAGGCTTTTTCACTGGCCCCCAAACACAAAATGTATAACTCAAAGATGTGGTCCACTGCGCATTTAAATTTCAGCACCCCACATATAATAATAATAATAATAATAATCCGAACATTTGTATAGCGCTTTTCTCCTGTCGGACTCAAAGCGCTCAAGAGCTGCAGCCACTGGGACGCGCTCAAGAGGCCACCCTGCAGTGTTAGGGAGTCTTGCCTTGAACTCCTTACTGAATAGGTACTTGACCTAGCCAGGATTCGATCACTGGTCTCCCATGTCAAAGGCAGAGCCCTTAACCAGTACACTATCCAGCCACTATATAATCGCAGTGCTGGCACCACCCATCCACATACTGTAGAAGCCAGCGAGCAGTCATTCCCTGGCTTCCAATACATTTCTGCATCAGGTCAAGCTGCTGTCCAACTGAGTGGCAGGTTGTCACCTGGGTGGGCTTCACTGTCTGGTGCACAGATGTTCTTCAGGCGCTGCATGACTGCATAGCTGCTGCTGGGAGTTCTCCTCCGGGCATGATTGGGGGAGTCAATACCTAGATTTAATGTAATGTTTTTCAACATAATTTTATGTATATTCGGCCTCCTAGCAGTCTGAAGTATGTTGACCCGGCCCTTGACCCAAAACGTTTGGGGACCCCTGCTCTATGGGGACACCAGGCAGCTCCTTACTTAACCAGAAGGACCACGGACAGCTCCTTACTTCTCTAGGAGGACCATGGACAGCTCTCTACTCATCTATGGGGACAACAGCCAGCGCCTTACTTCACCAGAAGGACCCACAGACAGATCCTTACTTCTCTAGGAGGACCACAGACAGCTCCTTACTCATCTATGGTGACCACAGACAGCTCCTTCTCTAGGAGGACCACAGACAGCTCCTTATTCATCTATGGGGAGTGGGACCACAGACAGCTCCTTACTTCTCTAGGAGGACCACAGACAGCTCCTTACTTCTCTAGGAGGACCACAGACAGCTCCTTATTCATCTATGGGGGACCACAGACAGCTCCTTACTTCTCTAGGAGGACCACAGACAGCTCCTTATTCATCAATGGGGACCACAGACAGCTCCTTATTTCTCTAGGAGGACCACAGACAGCTCCTTATTAATCTATGGGGGACCACAGACAGTTCCTTACTTCTCTAGGAGGACCACAGACAGCTCCTTATTCATCTAGAGCAGTGGTTCTCAACCTTTTCAGCACATGTACCTCTTTGTGGGTCATCCCTAAGCAAATGTACCCCCTTCCGAGTGGTGAAAAGTGGGCATGCCCATTACATGTTGTGGGTGGGGCCAAATACTAGCGAAATACAGTTAGTCCCCGGGTAACAAATAAGATAGAGACTATGTCCATTCTTAACCTGAATTAATTCTCTTTTGTCCCCCTCTCTTCTCCCTATGCCTCTTTTGTCCCCCTCTGTGTTACCTCTGTTTGTGCCTCTTTTGTCCCCCTCTGTGTCACTTTTGTCCCCCTGTGCCTATTTTCGCCCCCTCTGTTCCCTCTGTGCCTCTCTTGTCCTCCTCTATGACCCCCTGTGTCACCTCTTGTCCCCCTGTCCTAGCTAGGTATAGGTATCCAGGTATAGGTCCCCCAGTAAAGGAGGAGAGCGTGGCGACATGAGGAGAGCCTGGCGAGAGGAGTCCATGCTGGAACGGGGCTAAGTGAAGTTATTGCCCCCTTTGCCACAGACACTGCCTGCCCTGCCTGCCACTTCTCTCCTGGGGCGAGATCCACCATTTTGTCTGCGGCCCCTGGGGGACCGCCTGACAGGTGCCGATGTACCCCTCAGGGGTCCGCAGACACCAAGTTGAGAAACACTGATCTAGAGAGACCACAGACAGCTCCTTACTTCTCTAGGAGGACCATGGACAGCTCCTTACTCATCCATGGGGACCACAGACAGCTCCTAACTTGTCTAGGAACAACTTGTCTTGTTTTGTTGTGAGTTTCCTGTATGTCCTACCTTGTATGTTAACCCTTTTATCTATTGTGCAGCGCTGCGTAATATGTTGGCGCTTTATAAATACAATAAATAATAATAATAATAATAGGAGGACCATGGACAGCTCCTAACTCATCTATGGGGACCACAGACAGCTCCTTATTCATCTAGGACAGGGGTAGGGAACCTATGGCTCGGGAACCACATGTGGCCCTTTTGATGGCTGCATCTGGCTCACAGACAAATCAGTAGGGGTTGATTCACTAAGGTACACTGCTCAAGCAGCACAGCTTAGTGTGGCAGCGCAAGCAAAATTTTCGAATTAGTTCACGGTACTGCTGTAGCATGCACTACTAACTTACTCGCGCTACCCCTAAAACCAATGGCCGCTCCAATTGTCGCACTCCGGACCCTGACAGGTCCAGTGACTTTGTAGATCAAGAACTTTGATTGGCCCAATAGGCTGCCTGTCATTGGGCCAAAGTGCGTGGATCTCGTCCTACAAAGTGAATCAACGCCCAAGTCAGCTAGCTAATTGTACAAGCTGTTAGTCGGTATTTCTCCTGTCTAGCTCTCAGGGAAATTGCTGATGTTGCTGAAACCCAAGAGAAGCTGAAGATGTGTCTGACACTTCCGCTACCCGGTGGATGTACTGTATACGCATCACTATGGCAACAGGGACGTGAGCCCTACTGTCCAAGTTTGAAACATTGTATGGCTCTCACGAAATTACATTGTAAAATCTGTGGCGTTTATGGCTCTCTCAGTCAAAAAGGTTCCTGACCCCTGATCTAGGAGGACCACAGAAATGTCCTTACTTCTCTAGGAGGACCATGGACAGCTCCTTATTTATCTAGAGAGACCACAGTCAGCTCCTTACTCATCAAGGACCATGGACAGCTCACATCAAGGCTGTTTTAAAGGACAACTGAAGTGAGAAGAATATGGAGGCTGCCATATTTATTTTTAAACAATACCAGTTGCCTGGCAGCCTTGCTGATCTCTTTGGCTGCAGCAGTGTCTGAATAACACATCCGAAACAAGCATGCAGCTAATCTTGTCAGATCTGACAATAATGCCAGAAACACCTGATCTGCTGCATGCTTGTTCCGGGTCTATGGCTAAGGCCTCTTTCACAGTGGGACGTTGCGTTTGATGCGACGTTAAGGTCGCATAACGTGCCCCTAATGCAACGCATTGAAAGACTATAACTTGGACGTTATAGTACATTATTTAGCCCTGCGTTTCGTCGCACAATGATAGAACGAAAACGGCGCATGCGTTACATTTAAAAAAAAAAAAAACATTACTGAGCATGTGCAACACACATAACGTAGCAAATGTATTGCTAAACACACAGCATGCAGCACACTCTAAATATTGCTACACGTTACACACAACACAACGTGTGCACTGTGAATGTCGCACAGACTTTGTATTGCTGTGCGTTAGTCTGCTTTGGAACATTTTCTAACATGCGACTTTAACGTCCCACCGTGAAAGAGGCCTAAAAGTATTAGAGGCAGAGGATCAGCAGGACTGTCAGGCAGACAGGCAACTAGTATTGTTTATAAGGAAATAAATATGGCAGCCTCCGTACCCCTCTCGTCACAGTTGTCCTTTAAAAAACCTTGCCCTTCCAGCATTTAGTGGTTAATGGTGACATCGCAGGCAGAGGAGATGATGCACATGGATAGCAGGGAGTAGACTGTGAGCTCCTCTGAGGGACAGCTAGTGACGTACCTTACATGATGCACTCTGTGAAGATGTATGCACTGTGTAAATTCATCTCTATATATAATTTGCAAGTGTCTCTGCGTCTGTCCCTGTGTCAGTGCTTTTTTGCACTGCGCATGTGCAGGGACAAGACGGAGAGACACTGCTGAGAGCCGGAGGAAGGGGCGGGCGTGTGTGCGCGCAATGTGTGCGGCAGGTGTGCGTGCAGCGGGCGCGCGTGTCATATTAGTGACAGACCTAAGATCACTAGTTATAATATAGACGTTATAATAAAGTACCATATACAGTAACTCTCCATCACGTCTGTGCTGGCCTAAGCTTTCTACGTATTTTGATGACCAAATAAGGAATTCATAAATGCAAGAAAACGTGTCAGTAACTCACAAAGGCTTCCGAGCTCCCGTATTTAGAGGTGTTGAAGACACTTCTGGCTTTCTTGTAGGTAACCTAGTTATATATGATCTACCTCAGTTAGGCATATTATAGAGGCGGCATATACACTTGTTCTCCAGCTGACCTGATGCCTCCACTGGCTGTATCCCTGTATGAAAACACAACCCACCCCACCACACCTCCCCCCCCCTCCTTTCACCCCCCATTGAGGAAAGCACCACATTTCTGCTGATACCTGTTGGTTTATGGGAACTCTTAGGTCCCGTTTCCACTTGTGACGTAAGCGTCTGCAAGACACATGGCGTCACTTCCTGGTGTGTGTGGATACGCAGACGAATTCCATAGCCGTGCCATGCAGCCTCCCGCACCAATTTTAGATGGAAATGTCGGCCGAATCGCTAGCGCAAGTGATTTGGCCGGCAGTGCCATTGTACCCTATCGCAGTTTCCCCGCGCAATTTGCCTGTGGGGAAACTCTGCGGATTTGGCGCGAAACCGCACCAGTGGAAATGGGCCCTTAACCCTCCTGGCGGTTTATTTAAATCCGTCAGGGGGCAGCACAGCACAAGGTCTCGCTACATGATAGCTGCTACTCAGCGGCATCCCCCCATCGGCATCCCCTCAAAGAACGGGATCTCCTGGAGGGGCGACGGGCGGGATGACGTCGCCGAAGTACTTGACGTCGTGACGTCAAAGGGGACTCAGATGCACCACTCAGCGCTGCCTGGCACTGATTGGCCAGGCAACGCGGGGGGGGGGGGGGGCGGCTGCGGCGCGACGGATAGCGGCGGATCAGCGGGGAGCGGCGGCGATCGGATTGCACATGCAGCTAGCAAAGTGCTAGCTGCGTGTAGCAAAAAAAAAATTATGCAAACCGGCCCAGTGGGGCCTGAGCGGTGCCGGTGCGTTACACAGTGAGTTTGGTGTGTCAGTGTGAAGCAGTACCTTAATTACACTACCTGATTGATGTATACACATGCAAGATTTTTTAAAGCACTTTAGGCCTGTCATTTAGCATTCAATGTGATTTCTGCCCTTAAAACGCTGCTTTGCGTCAAATCCAGATTTTTCCCGGGGACTTTTGGCGTGTATCCCACTCCGCCATGCCCCCTCCAGGTGTTAGACCCCTTGAAACATCTTTTCCATCACTTTTGTGGCCTGCATAATTTTTTTTTTTTCAAAGTTCGCATCCCCATTAAAGTCTTTAACGAACTTTAACGCGAACCGAACCTTACGCGGAAGTTCGCGAACCCGGTTCGCGAACCTAAAATCGGAGGTTCGGCCCCACTCTAATCTTAACCATGCCGACTGCAGAAACCCCCTTACCCCATGCCTAACATTAACCATCCACACAGCCCTCAAACCAGCATTTGTAGAGCTCCTTGCTTATATAGGGGGACTTCTGACAGCTCCTTACTCGTTTAGGGTAGCCACATACAGCTAACTCATCTACGGGGCCGCGTACAGCTCCTGACACATCCAGAGAGACCATGGAAAGCTTCCTTTTCATCTAAGAGGACCACGGACAGCTCCTTACTCATCTATGGGGACCACAGACAGCTCCTTATTCATCTAAGAAACCACAGACAGCTCCTCACTCATTTAGGCGGATGACCTAGTGGCCACAACCTCCCCCCCCCCCCCCCCACCTAACCTTAACCCTTCCTACCCCACGCCTAACCGTAACTGTGTCCCCACTGTGGCAAACAAACTCCCACTCCTAACCTTGACCCTTCTTACCCTCACACCTAATCTTAACCGCTCCCTCTGCAGCAACCCCCCCTCCACGCCTAACCTTACAAAGAAGGGATTCTTAGTGCAAACTGAACGAAATGCGCCACGTAGCACCTGAGTTTGGCGTGGCCAAAGTGCGCAGCCAAAGTGACCTGGCGGCAAAGTGCTATGTACACTAACCTTAAAACGGACCCAAACCAAACATTTTTTTAATTCAAAATATTTCGTTGCACCACTCTGACACATACAAAGATAAATAAACACTCCTTCAAGCCTATGAACATTTCAGTGCATGCTTTTCACCCTTCTCTTTGCATAACTATTGTTATACAGGTGGCAGCCATTAGCAATTCCTCCTTTGCTGGACACCATCTACTCCACCAGTTTGCCGGAAAATTTGCCGGCAATATGAAAGGAAGGGAGGGGTTTCTCCAATAAAGGTGAAATATTTTATATTTGTCATCATGCAGCTGAAAAAAGGCTGCCATTTATTATTATAATTTAGAAAATAGATTTTATTTCTGAAATCTTGTATTTTTTAGTTTGGGTCCACTTTAACCTTAGCCTACCCGATGCCTAACCTTAACCATCTGCAGCAAACCCACACCCAAAACTAACCTTAACCCTTCCTTCCCTTGGTGGCTTTCAGTAGCTTCCCATCACGGTGGGCATTTTCACCCCCATAGGGAGACACAAGACATAGCGCTTAATCGACCCTGGACCCATGTAGCATCCAGGGTCACATCAAACGACAGGGAAAATCGGGATTGGAATGTCGCATTCACACAAATGCCAGTAAAAGCCCAGTACAGACGCTCCTATTCACTTGAATGGAAGCAATTAACGATGAGTCTCGGACACCGGCGGTAAATGCCCGCCAAGCATCCGTATGTACCAGCCCTTAATCAGTCGCTCTCAGTTATAACGGAATGGACAATTGATTTTCAATGTAAAGGTACCCATATATCAGACGATGATGGGCAGATTCGAGACAAATCTCTCTCTAATTAAATCTGATTAGAGAGAGATCTGTTGGCTGCCCACACACCGCAGGCTGATTCACTATCAATTTCGGGCGTGTGTGGACGGTGGAGGGAGCCCAGAGGCCGTGGACAGATAATGAATAAAGTGCACTGGGCACCGGGGGACACATTAAGCCGCGCACCCGATCCAGCAAGTCTGCCCTAAGTCTTGAAGCATCTCCGACAGATTAATGCAACCAATTTGAACCTAAAAATTGGTCATATTGTCTGTTGGGCATGTACACTGATTTTCATCTGATTCCAATTATAATAACCGAATCAGATGGTCGATCAGCCGTTACATTAGTTATGTTAATTAAAATAGATAGGTAATATAATCTCTTACCCACCCTGTTTTAAAAGAACAGGCAAATGTTTGATTTCATGAGGGCAGCCATCTTTTTGGTTGAAAGGAGGTGACAGGGAGCATGAGACACAGTTCCAACTGTCTTGTGCCCTGAGCACCTCTCCCAGTTGCTAGGCAACGTGAATAACAACATAGGAAATCCCATCATGCTCTGCACAGCATCAGGGAAAAAAAGCCTGGGCTTTTTTTTTTGATGGGTGGAGCTTAGCTAAAAATGCAGCTAAAATGATGTTTTGGTAAGAAAAACAAAGTTCTGATGCTGTGAAACTGTTAAAGAAACACCAAGCCTTTTCAGTTCTGCTGAGTAGATTTTTAGTCCGGAGGTTCACTTTAAGTGGAAAGAATCAATAGCCCAAATGAGTCAAGTGAAATGCAATGCGAAGAATCCACTGCACCATATCAGTAACGTATAGCTGTTTTATTGTTTAACATAATAAAGAGATAGCCATAGAAGCGACAGACGCTGTTTCGGACAAGGACCATCCTCAAGCTGTGTCAGGCTTACTCTCGGTGAGGAAGGACCTTGTCGCATTAAAGTTAATGGGAAGCAGAAAAAAACAAACAGATACTTACCTAAGGAGAGGGAAGGCTCTGGGTCCTATAGAGGCTTCCCTCTCCTCTCACAGCTCCCTCTTTCTAGCGATGTCACCCCCATGTGAGAGGCTTCAGAAGTCGTCGGGAGCTTGAGTGCTCCTGCAGATAAATTGCTCTGTGCTGCGCATGCGTGAGTGTGTGAGAGAGCTCACTGGCCGTGTGCTCGTGCTGGTGCAGAAGACTCCGACCTGTCGAGGTCGGCATCTGGAACGGAGGGGCCCCCTGGAGCTGCGGCAAGGGACAGAACAGCTGACAGGGGCTGGAGGAAGCTCCGGGTAAGTAGATCTCCTTTTTTATTTTTGCTCGACCTTCCCTTTCAGTGTAAAATGCTAGGTACACACGTTAAGATTTTGTGGCAGGTTTACTGCCAGATTGATTATTCCCAGCATGTCCGATCTGATTTCCGATGGATTTTCCATAGAAGTGAATGGAAAATCGATCGGAAACAGATCGGACATGTTGGGAATAATCAATCTGGCAGTAAGCCTGCCACAAAATCTTAAGGTGTGTACCTAGCATTAGGGAAGAAGTTATGCTGGGAATAGACAATGAGATTTTTTTAGTCGATTTACTGTCCGATCTTATTTTCGATCAATTCTTCAATCGATTTTCTTATCAATTTCCATTGACTTCTATTAGAAATCGATCAGAAAAAAAGATCAAAAATAATATCGGATATCACGGAAATTATCTATCGAACCATCCATCTGCTGAAAAAAACTTATGGTGTATTCCCAGCATTAGGTTTGTCTTCTGGCGAGACCATCTTCCATCTAGTGGTGAGTGCCATCTCCATCTGCTATTCTCTGTAGTACCATTCATTTAAAAAAGGAATAATTTGCATATTCAGTAGTAGTGCATTGTGGGTAACCACAAATGTTCACTTATAGCTGAATTATTGCAGATTTCCTTCTGTTTTAAGAAGGCA
The DNA here is from genome assembly GCF_040937935.1 of Hyperolius riggenbachi. Lineage (NCBI taxonomy): Eukaryota > Metazoa > Chordata > Amphibia > Anura > Hyperoliidae > Hyperolius > Hyperolius riggenbachi. The sequence continues at coordinate 22,668,714 of NC_090646.1, read as the reverse complement.
AATACACCAATCATTTACACTGTAAATAGTCTGCGCTTCTTCATTTCCTGCAGTGAGGCAAAATGTCCACTAGGTGTCAGTGTAACACCAGTGTAACAATCACCAGACATACAAATGTTTTACAGCCAAAAGAGTGCAGGATTGTGTTGTGTTGAATAATACCAATCATTTAACTCTCCTGAACCTTTTCCTCCAACCTAACCTTAAAGAGGAACTCAAGTGAAAATAATGGAATAAAAAAAAGTGCTTCATTTTTGCAATAATTATGTATAAAAGATTTAGTCAGTGTTTTGCTCATAGTAAAATCTTTTAAATCCCTGATTTACATTCTGACATTTATTACATGGTGACATTTGTACTGCTGGCAGGTGATGTAGCTGCTGCATGCTTTTTTGGCAGTTGGAAACAGCTGTAAACAGCTATTTCCCACAATGCAGCAAGGTTCACAGACAGAAAACTGCCAGGAGTACCTCGGTACTCAGAGTCTCTTGTGGGAGGGGTTTCACCACAATATCAGCCATACAGCGCCCCCTGATGGTCTGTTTGTGAAAAGGAATAGATTTCTCATGTAAAAGGGGGTATCAGCTACTGATTGGGATAAAATTCAATTCTTGGTCGGAGTTTCTCTCTAACTGTATCCTAACCACTTACCATGTTCCTCCATCCTCCTGTTTGCAACCCACTTGTCACTGTTACCAACAATAACCCTGACACTAAATAGGCCCATACACTGGTCGATTTCAGCCATTCTATAGAATCGATCGATCGGAAATCGATTCTATCAAATCTATCGATTGATTGATTTGCGGCTGATTTCAATGGATTTGATCTTTCTGACAGGATGGAAAATCTAGGTCGATCTGCTGCTGGTAGCAAATCCGTGGCCCATAGAGTTGCATTGGATCTAATGGTCCAATAATGCATTTAGATCGATTTCCAATAGAGTTCATTCTGAAATCTATTGGGAATCTGTTCCTAGTGTGTGGCACACATCAGATAGATTCCTGTCAGATTGGACTTGACAGACTTCTGACAGGAATCTATCTGATGGTCGAATCTGCTACAAATCTATAAGTGTGTGGCAACTTTGCCTTCAACTTTAAACTGTGTCATACTACCAAATAGACACGCCCATATTAACCGTATCAGTAACTCCTGACACTAGTTTATCTCCCAACCATTCATAAAACAAAGCTCACCTGATACTATCACTACCTGGGATCTCTCTGGCTTCCTATGTCAGTCCATTTCTCGGTCACCCCCTCTCCAACTCCTCACCTGCACCCCCCTCCTTCCTCCAAAACTCAATCCCTGTGCTGCAAGTTGTCTAACCTGCCAGCTTTATCTATCTCATGCTTCACATGACACACAGGGGCGTAGCAATAGGGGTTGCAGAGGTTGCAACTGCATTGGGGCCCTTGGGCCAGAGGGCCCCCCGAAGGGCCCTCCCTCAACTGCAGTATTAGCTCTCTATTGGTCCTGTGCTCATAATAATCACTTCTATAGATACTTTGAATAGTAGTGATCACTAACAAACTGCTCCTCATCCCCTTCTTGTACCTCTGACACTGTAGTTGCCCTTGGCAGGTTTTGGTGTGCCGTATCAATTGTTATGCATAGAGTGCTTGGGGGGCCCCAATGTAAAACTTGCATTGGGGCCCACATCTCCTTAGCTACTCCCCTGATGACACATGACCATCTGGTCAGAGAATGGGGTGGAGAAGTTGTAATATAGCCACTTCAAGTACACACCAATAAGCAGAGGAGCTCCCACCAAACTGTACCAAAAAAATAAACTAAGTGGCCAGAGGGGTAGGCCACAGGTGCTATCTTATTTAGGGCCCCATTTCACCCTAAGCCATTTGCTCCAATAAGGGTGGTTCTATGTTGGAAACTGTTGCGCTAAAAAATGGAGCACTTAAACAAGTCAGAATGGGAAGTGTGGGCGGTATAAGGAGAAGTGCTGTAATGGGGGCATTATCATGAGGGCTGTATAAAGGGGGAGCACTGTAATGGAGGGCACTGCCAGGGGTGCAGTAATGGGGTCCCCACTCTTGTAGGACTCACTATAAAGGGGCACTGTGATGGCATGCAAATGACAGGTTCTCTCTTGTCAGACCCTTGTCTGATTATAGCGTAACCCTCAATGATCCTCCTACTAGTATAATAAATGGGAAAGTTCGGATATTTGGATGTTTGGATGTTTGTTACTCGATCACGCAAAAATGGCTGAACGGATTTGAATGAAATTTGGCACACACATAGTACATTACCTGGAATAACTTATAGGAAACTTTTTATTCCCATAACCAAAAAGGGGGCGGAGACAAATACAAATTTCATTGGAAAATGTAAGCTGCAGCCATTCTTACACTGTTAATGGTAGGGTTCTCATACTTTGCACAGTTGGTCGTTGGGTGACTGCCTGGGATTAATATTCAGAAAAGTGGGTGGAGTCTATAAAAGCCAATCAAAATTAACCTATTGATTTTCAAGTGGAATATTTACATTGGTGCCATTCTTGCACTGTTAATAGCACAAGCCTCAAACCTGGTACAGTTGGTCATTGGGTGACTGGGGTTTACATTCATAAAACAGGGTGGAGCCAAACACAGCCAATAAGATTTGTTTCATTTTAATGCAGTTATTGATGCCAAAGACCGCAAAGCTCACAAACTTGGTTATTGAGTAATTGATTAATTGTGTGTTAGGGTTAGGAAAAGTGGGCCCAGCCAGCACCTGCAAAATACATAATCGGGCAATGCCTGGTCATCAGTAGGCGGAGACAAATGCAAATTTCACTGAGAAAATGTAAACTGCAGCAATTCTTACACTTTTAATGGTAGGGTTCTCAAACATTGCACAGTTGGTCACTGGGTGACTGGGATTAATATTCAGAATAGTGAGTGGAGCCTATAAAAGCCAATCAAATCCACCTATTGATTTTTAAGGGGAATATTTAATTGCTGCCATTCTTGCACTGTTAATCACCTGTACCTGGCACAGTTGGCCATTGGGTGATTGGGGTTCAAATTCAGAAAAGGGGTGGAGCCACATCCAATCAAATTAATTTTATTTCATTGCAAATTATTGATGCCAAAGACCGCAAAGCTCACATACTTGGTCATTAAGTAATTGTGTGTTAGGGTTAGGAAAATTGGGCAGAGCCAACACTAGCCAATTATATACCCGGGCAACGCCGGGCGTCCAGCTAGTAAGAAATAACAGCTACAAAACTCTTGCCTGACAAAGAAGAGCTTCCGAGGGCAGGGGACAGATACAAAAATCAATAGTTCATGTATTTTAGCTCTGGGGCATTTTAGCTCTGGGACACTTAATAGACTGCTATTGAGACAATAAAGTATTAAATCTGCTTTGTAAATGTTTAAACATAAAATAAAACCATGGGATACCTTTAAAAGTCATTTTTAGGAGTAGGAGGATAGATACAATTGTTTTTCTCATCACTTTATTTACACCTCGGGCTCACTTTTTAGAGTCAATTCAGCACAAATGACACGTAACTTTTCTACTTGTGGAGATTCATTTTTCCCCAAGCCTCCATGGCAGCACTACGGGTATTAGCCCCGCCCCTAATACCCCATAGGACATGATATGTATAAATGTTTAGTTAGTCCCCTTCCAGGTGTCTTTTTTTCCTCGTCCTTCACCTCATAGGACTGGCAGTTCATTCTGCCATAACTTTTTATTTTTGTATTCCTTCCTTTTTCTACCTTACCAACTACGTTATTTTTTGTGGAAGAGAACAGGTTTCACTGCCTGTTAAGGCCTCATAAACTCTAATAGAGTTTCTTTAGGCTGCACCCCGTTCTGCTGGTCTTGGGGGTGCCTACATGTCTCGCTGCTCCCTGCCCACAAAACCACTAATAGTGAGTATTGGTAAGGGCATGAAAATCTTTCTTACCCAGGCTAAATGCTTGGTCGGGCTGGCATCTTTCCTCCCTGTTTTGCTATACGGGCCGGCGCGGCGTGCATTCCACGCCTACTTGGTTTCCGAGATCTTCCTCTCTCCCTTCCGGCTTGGTGGAGCGCACGGGCGGATGTGAAGCATGGCCCTCTGGCGGCGAACGCCGCAGTTCGGCTGCGGGGCGGAGTGACGTGGACGAGGCGCGCACTGATGACGCGCCGCAACACATAAGGCTGTGCAGCTCGTGGTGATGGCGGCTGCTGCTTCCTCGCCGGATGACTTGCGCGGAAAACCTCGTTGCAGGTTATATAAGGTAAATAACCTCATTTTACATATATATTCCACTGCTAGTTATGTTGGTTAGCCTAGAGGGAGGTGTAGTCTTAGACCTATCTTCTCTATCTCTCCTTCTAGCGCGCTGCCATTGTTTGGTGGCCTACTATGGATGCCAGAAAGCCCACATCAGACCAGTACTATTATTATAGGTAAGGTGGGGAATGGAAGACAGGTAAGTTTAGGTCCAGAACAGTGAACTGATTGCTGGATTTCTTTCTTGTTCTCTGCCTACAGTGCAAGGAGACAAAAAAAGAGAAGGTCGTCACACTCTCCTAAAAGACGCTCCAGGGACAGATCACGTTCCAGAGACAGATCTAAAAGAAAGAAGTCTAGGCATAATAAGTCGACCAGGAAACACAGATCCAGATCTCGCTCTCCAGTGGTGCATCAGTATGACAAGGCCTGCTGGGCTTGTGGACAGCCAGTCATGCCCAATAAATTAGTCTGTGCAAACTGTTTTCAAGACCTGGGGAAAGATGAAGTATCAGAACCTGTTGATGTATCAGAACTAGTTCAAAAAGCAGTACAAGAATCTTTACAAAACTTTGTAGCCAGCATGCCATTGCAGCCTGTACAGTCCCAGTCGGAGGCACAGGCCCATCCTTCTACCTCTGCAGCTAATGAAGAGGAATACAATGTAGGATTTGACTTTACGTTTGTGGAACCCTTTGTCAAGGCTGTCAGGCAGGCCATTCAGTGGGAAGATTCAGAGGAAGAGTCAGAAGAAACGAAAACTAAAACTAAAAAATGTTACTATAAACATTTAAATAAGGAGAGAACAACCTTCCCAGTAATGGAGGAAATAGAATCGGTGATGCTAGATGAATGGCAGAAGCTGGAGAAAAGGATACCCCTAGCTAACAGAATATCAAAATGATATCCAATCCCAGATACCAAAGCAAAGGTTCTGGATACTGCTCCACCGGTAGATGCTTCAGTCATTCGTTTAGCAAAACATGTGACGCTGCCTTTAGATGACGCAAACTCCTTCAAAGATACGTTAGAACGTAAACTAGACTTTGACCTAAAAAAGATTTATACAGTAGCAGGAGGGGCGTGCAAGCCCGCAATTGCCCTCACTTCTGTAGGGAAAGCCATTAGGAGTTGGGCTGAAGACATGGAAAAGGCAATTCTTAATGATGTAGATAAGCAAACACTCGTGTCGTCACTGGAGGATCTTAAAATCTCGGGAGATTTTGTCGGAGAAGCCGCCATAGATGTCTTACGTTCATCAGCAAGATCGATGTTTCTCTCAGTTACTGGGAAAAGAGCTCTATGGCTGAAAGCATGGGCGGCAGATCCTACTTCAAAGTTACTTTGGTGTAAAATCCCCTATGATGGAAAGTCCTTGTTCGGAGAAAAAATGGACTTTGCGATTAGTCGGGTAACCGGTGGTAAATCCGGCTTAATTCCCCAAGACAGACGTACAGGAAAACAACCCTTTAACCAATCTGGTCAGGGGTCGTCGTCGAGGTATCGCAATGCAAGATCCTATAAGCCAGGGAAAAACTTCAAACGAAATTGGCAATCGGTACAGCCTACCTTTAACAGGAATCCTAAACAGAAACCTACACCTTCTGCATCTACTAGTAAAAAGTCTTTTTGACAGTGGTTGTCTCCAGACCTGTCCAGTGGGCGCCAGGTTAAGACACTTTGCTCAGGTCTGGAAGCAGAATATAACGTCCCCATGGGTTCTAAGAACGGTAACAACTGGGCATTTCTGGACGTTCAGAAAAGAGTCACCCCGAACACGGTTCAAAGAAACTCGACTACCAGTTTCTTCACAATAAAGAAAGATACTTCAGGAATATGTGCAAAGCCTTCTGCAAAAAGGGGCAATAGTTCCGGTCCCGGACAACCAGAAAGGCATAGGGTTTTATTCAACCCTCTTTTTTGTTCAAAAGAAAACGGGAGATTGGAGGCCAGTCTTAGATCTCAAAGACCTCAATTCATATATTCTCCTAGAGAAATTCAAGATGGAGTCACTAAACACAATTATTTCAATAGTAGGGTAAAACGATTATTTGCTTTCTATCGATTTAGAGGACGCCTATTTACACATCCCTATTCAAGAATCCTTTCAAAAATTTCTATGCTTCGCAGTAAAAGGCAGCCATTTTCAATTCGTGTGCCTACCATTTGGTATTTGCACAGCTCCGAGGACCTTCTCCAAGGTGTTAGTAGAAGTGATCGCCATCCTCCGACTCCAGGGCATACGAGTGTTTCACTACCTCGACGATGTACTCCTGTTAGGGGAGTCAGAAGAGCAAATAGTTCTGCACAGGGAAAACCTTATCCAAACTTTAACAAACTTCGGGTGGATAATAAACTTTCGAAAAAGTCATCTAATTCCCACGACAGATCTGATCTACCTAGGAGCAAGGTTCCGAACAGATCAAAACGCAGTAGGTCTCCCCAACGAAAAGATTCCAGTAATAAAACAACGAATTCAGCAGGTTTACCTGTCGCATCGTCTGCCAGCGAGACAGTGCTTAAGGGTTTTGGGGACAATGTCCGCAACAATACCCATGCTTCCTTGGGCACATTGGTTCCTGAGAAATTTCCAACATGGCTTTCTCAGACAATGGGATAGTCTATCTCTGAATCAAACAATTCTTATGACTATGAATATGAAAAAAGACCTCAAATGGTGGTTGTCAGAAAACAATCTAAAGAAGACTGTTCCCTTCAGGAATATGTGCAAAGCCTTCTGCAAAAAGGGGCAATAGTTCCGGTCCCGGACAACCAGAAAGGCATAGGGTTTTATTCAACCCTCTTTTTCGTTCAAAACAAAATGGGAGATTGGAGGCCAGTCTTAGATCTCAAAGACCTCAATTCATATATTCTCCTAGAGAAATTCAAGATGGAGTCACTAAACACAATTATTTCAATAGTAGGGTCAAACGATTACCGTATATACTCGCATACAAGCCGAATTTTTGACCCCCAAAAAGGGGGCCAAAAGTTGGGGGGTCGGCTTGTATGCGAGTCGTGGGTGGTGGTCTGCGCCCCCCGCCCGCCCGCTCGCTCGCCCGCTCTCCCCCTCCCTCCCTCCGCGGCCGCCGCTGCTGCTAAATTACCTGCTTCAGCGGCCGCTTCCTAATCCGGGTTCCCCTCTTCATCCTGCGGACTCCGTAACTGTATCACAGCAGCGCGCCCGGCGCTGCTGCTGTGGCGATGTAGGGGGCAGGAAAGAGCGGTTCCCCTGGTAACGGCGCATCGCCGTTACCAGGGGAACCGCTCTTTCCTGGCCCCTGCATCGTCACAGCAGCAGCGCCGGGCGCGCCATGGATGCATGGGGAAAGGAAAATTACCGTCAGGTAAGTATACAATTTTCCGCTATTCATGCTTCCACGCACCCGGCTGCTGTACAGGAATATGATTTCAGGAAGCCATTTCAATGTGAATACCGTTTCTGCTTCTAATGAATTACACACTGCAAGGATAATGTGATTGTTAAATAGCATTATTGTTAAGTACTATAATTAATCATTTTACTGCAGGGAAGAGTAATGGCAATGTGCATAAAGGGATTTTCAAAAGCAACTATTTCAGGAGTAACTGCAAGAGGAACGCATCCTCAGCCTCTCCTCGCTAGTAATCCAATAACACTGCCTTATTCATTCTTCTAATGAAAATGGCTACAATGTTGCAGCATCTTACAATATACCACACAGCAGGTGGTGCAGAAGTCACACCACTTCCTGCCCAGGGACAGCTGCCCTGCTCCACCCTGCTTCTGCTACACACTCAAACTCCGACTGCTGCCCTGCTCCACCCCGCTCCTGCTACACACTCCAACTCTGTGTGCTGCCCTGCTCCACTCTGCTCCTGCTACACACTCCAACTCTGACTGCTGCCCTGCTCCACCCTGCTCCTGCTACACACTCCAACTCCGACTGCTGCCCTGCTCCACCCTGCTCCTGCTACACACTCCAACTCTGTGTGCTGCCCTGCTCCTGCTACACACTCCAACTCTGACTGCCGCCCTGCTCCACTCTGCTCCTGCTACACACTCCAACTCTGACTGCTGCCCTGCTCCACCCTGCTCCTGCTACACACTCCAACTCCGACTGCTGCCCTGCTCCACCCTGCTCCTGCTACACACTCCAACTCTGACTGCTGCCCTGCTCCACCCTGCTCCTGCTACACACTCCAACTCTGTGTGCTGCCCTGCTCCACCCCGCTCCTGCTACACACTCCAACTCCGACTGCTGCCCTGCTCCACCCCGCTCCTGCTACACACTCCAACTCCGACTGCTGCCCTGCTCCACCCCGCTCCTGCTACACACTCCAACTCTGTGTGCTGCCCTGCTCCACCCTGCTCCTGCTACACACTTCAACTCTGACTGCTGCCCTGCTCCACCCTGCTCCTGCTACACACTCCAACTCTGTGTGCTGCCCTGCTCCACCCCGCTCCTGCTACACACTCCAACTCCGACTGCTGCCCTGCTCCACCCCGCTCCTGCTACACACTCCAACTCTGACTGCTGCCCTGCTCCACCCTGCTCCTGCTACACACTCCAACTCTGACTGCTGCCCTGCTCCATCCTGCTCCTGCTACACACTCCAACTCTGTGTGCTGCCCTGCTCCACTCGGCTCCTGCTACACACTCCAACTCCGACTGCTGCCCTTCTCCACCGTGCTCCTGCTACACACTCCAACTCCGACTGCTGCCCTGCTCCACCCTGCTCCTGCTACACACTCCAACTCCGACTGCTTCCCTGCTCCACCGTGCTCCTGCTACACACTCCAACTCCGACTGTCGCCCTGCTCCACCCTGCTCCTGCTCCACACACCAACTCCGACTGCTGCCCTGCTCCTGCTACACACTCCAACTCTGACTGCTGCCCTGCTCCACCCTGCTCCTGCTACACACTCCAACTCCGAGTGCTACCCTGCTCCAGCCTGCTCCTGCTACACACTCCAACTCTGACTGCTGCCCTGCTCCTGCTACACACTCCAACTCTGTGTGCTGCCCTGCTCCACCCTGCTCCTGCTACACACACCAACTCCGACTGCTGCCCTGCTCCTGCTACATACTCCAACTCCGACTGCTGCCCTGCTCCTGCTACACACTCCAACTCCGAGTGCTACCCTGCTCCAGCCTGCTCCTGTTACACACTCCAACTCTGACTGCTGCCCTGCTCCTGCTACACACTCCAACTCTGTGTGCTGCCCTGCTCCACCCTGCTCCTGCTACACCTCCAACTCCGACTGCTGCCCTGCTCCTCCTACACACTCCAACTCTGTTTGCTGCCCTGCTCCACCCTGCTCCTGCTACACACTCCAACTCCAACTGCTGCCCTGCTCCACCCTGCTCCTGCTACACACTCCAACTCCGACTGCTACCCTGCTCCTGCTACACACTCCGACTCCACCTTCATATGTCTTCACAGCCACTTTCCGCTATGTCGCTGCTTTTCTGCTTCACTCTGCTCCTGCTAAACTCTATATCTCCACCTCCATTTGTCTTTCCAGGCACTTCCTGCTCTGCTGCTGCTTCCCTGCTCCACTCTGCTTCTGCTACACACTCCAACTCCACCTTTATATGTCTTCCCAGCCACTTCCTGCTCTGCTACTGCTTCCCTGCTCCACCCTACTCCTGCTAAACACTCCAACTCCACCTTCATATGTCTCCCCAGCCACTTCCTGCTCCTCCACTGCTTCCCTGCTCCATCCTACTCCTGCTAAACACTCCAACTCCACCTTTATATGTCTTCCCAGCCACTTCCTGCTCTGCTACTGCTTCAATATTCCCCAAACCATTTTCAATCAGGTCAGTATAGATCACCCGTACCGCCGGGCAGACGTCGTACAGACTGTGTATGCCCTGCATTGTCGTCTTTCCTCTGCCACTTTAGAAGCCTCCTCAGATGGCATCTGCGTGTGTTTGTTTGTTCCCAAGCTTTTGTAATTTGGTGAGAACGTTCCCATAACGCAGTCTTAATTAATTGGCGAGGTTTAGATCCAATGTGAGAGAGATTTAATAGCGAGAGACGTGAATAATTCATTACGGAGCTTTTCTGTTATGATGAAATGTCATTAGCGGCTCCGGAGGAGGAACAATGCGCAGAAAATTGTTTATCAGACGCCAGGAGGAAGGAGAGGAGAGGGGCTGGAAGAGGAGATCACACATCAGAGAGAAGGATCCGGAACATCGGCGGGACGTTCTAACCTTCCATCCGTGATGGATTGCTCCAGTGTACGGTCATGTTACGCTTACAGGCGGAGCCAAAAGGGCAACTCCGCTTTCCAAAAATAAAGTTAACATTACTGCATAAACCTCTTTGTAATCTGTTTTCATAAAACATCGGCTATGTGAGGAATTGGCGCTGCATATGTGGAAAAAGGCGCCTGGAAAAAAGGGCGCACGGGATTGCAGCTAGTAGAATATGGCTAAAATGAGCAATATTCTACTGCTGGATTCCGAAAGTAAATTATCGGTAATATTTACCAATATTTTACTGCGGCTAAACCCAACTCTACTCACGCACACCTCCCTCCCTCTACCAATGCCTAACACTAACCCCAACTGGTGGTGCCTAACCCTAAGACCCCCCTTCTCCCATTGTTACCTGCCCCTAAGACCCCTATACCTAAAGCTAAAAAAAACCCATGGTACTTACCCTAAGACACCCCCCTCCTGGTGGTTCCTAACCCTAAGTCCCCTCCCCCATTGGTAATTACTCTAAGACCCCCACTCTTTGATGCCTAACCAAAAGACACCCCCCCCCCCGGTGGTGCCTAGCCCCCCGGTAGTGCCTAACCCACCCCACTTAATTCTTAAGCCCCCTCTTCCGCACAGCCACGATTTGCGGCAAAAAAAGTAAATTTGGGTGCCCAGAGGCGCCGTCTCAAAGCACCAATTAGCGGCAAACAAGCTAAAATTTGCCATCCGAAGGTGCACAATAGAATCGTTGGAGCAAGGGGTTGCGGATGGGTGCCAAAATGTACCTCCGCCATTATAAAAGCTGTGACTTTGCCACAAATCATGACTCTTATAATTGGCGCTTATGGTGGCCCTGGTTTTTCCATAAGGGCTCCTGCGCCCTTTTTTCCTGAGTGGATTGGCACCAGCAGTTTGGGGGCTGAGTGAGCAGCAGTCATGCATTTTCATTTGTGCATCAGCTGACAGTGAGGCAGGAAATTTGCAATGGATCAGAGTTATTTACTATTTAACCAATTTTACTCACTCCAACCACCCCATGTCACCAAAAACCTCATCCCCTGCCTCTGCAGACGAAAGACAGATCATGTTTACTTACCTTTCAAATCAGAAAATAACCAACAGAGACATCAGCTCAGAACTGGCAGAAATCTGTAGGATTTAGGTACCACCACTTTCTTCCTGGAGAAGTCTGATCAGAAGAGGTTTTCATAGAAACGCCTCAACTATACAGAAAAACGTGAGAACTGGGATGCAGAAAACATCAGGTGGTGCTCTGGACTAATCAGTCAAAATGCAAACTATTTGACTGTTAATTTCCTAAAGGGCTGGAGAGCAGCACACAAAATTATAAGTGTCTGTAGCCAACAGTGAAGCATGGTGGAGGTTCCTTGCAAGTTTGCAGCTGCATTTCTGCAAATTGAGTTTGGGGCTTGGCCTGGATTAATAGTGTCCTCAAATGAGAGAAATACAAGCAGAAATGTATCCATCATGCAATACCACCAGGAAGGTGTCTGACTGGCCCCAAACGTATTCTGCACCAGGACTAGTGTTGGGCGAACAGTGTTCGCCACTGTTCGGGTTCTGCAGAACATCACCCTGTTCGGGTGATGTTCGAGTTCGGCCGAACACCTGATGGTGCTCGGCCAAACCGTTCGGCCACATGGCCGAACTAAGAGCGCATGGCCGAACGTTCCCCGAACGTTCGGCTAGCGATGTGATTGGCCGAACGGGTCACGTGGTTCGGACCCGAACGCGCTCTGATTGGCCGAACGGTCACGTGGTTCGGGTAAATAAATACCCGAACCACGTCATATCTCCGCCATTTGTCTGCGGGTTTAGCTTTGGGTAGGCAGGCAGGGTAGTTCGCTCTCCAGCCACGCTAGCCAGGGTCCCCCCCAGTCATTGTGTGTCGCTGCTGGGAACAGTAGTACACCGCTCGCTCAGCCACACTATATATAGCATTGTTTACTGCCACTGTGTACCTCGCTCAGCCACACTATATATAGCATTGTGTTTACTGCCACTCTGTGTACACGGCTCAGCCAGACTATATAGCATTGTGTGTACTGCCACTCTGTGTACACGGCTCAGCCAGACTATATAGTATTGTGTGTACTGCCACTGTGTACCTCGCTCAGCCACGCTATAAATAGCATTGTGTTTACTGCCACTCTGTGTACACCGCTCAGCCAGACTATATAGCATTGTGTGTACTGCCACTCTATGTACACCGCTCAGCCAGACTATATAGCATTGTGTGTACTGCCACTCTGTGTACACGGCTCAGCCAGACTATATAGCATTGTGTGTACTGCCACTCTGTGTACACGGCTCAGCCAGACTATATAGCATTGTGTGTACTGCCACTGTGTACCTCGCTCAGCCACGCTATATATAGCATTGTGTTTACTGCCACTCTGTGTACACCGCTCAGCCAGACTATATAGCATTGTGTGTACTGCCACTCTGTGTACACGGCTCAGCCAGACTATATAGCATTGTGTGTACTGCCACTCTGTGTACACCGCTCAGCCAGACTATATAGCATTGTGTGTACTGCCACTCTGTGTACACCGCTCAGCCAGACTATATAGCATTGTGTGTACTGCCACTCTGTGTACACGGCTCAGCCAGACTATATAGCATTGTGTGTACTGCCACTGTGTACCTCGCTCAGCCACGCTATATATAGCATTGTGTTTACTGCCACTCTGTGTACACCGCTCAGCCAGACTATATAGCATTGTGTGTACTGCCACTCTGTGTACACCACTCAGCCAGACTATATAGCATTGTGTGTACTGCCACTCTGTGTACACCGCTCAGCCAGACTATATAGCATTGTGTGTACTGCCACTCTGTGTACACCGCTCAGCCAGACTATATAGCATTGTGTGTACTGCCACTCTGTGTACACCGCTCAGCCAGACTATATAGCATTGTGTTTACTGCCACTCTGTGTACACCGCTCAGCCAGACTATATAGCATTGTGTGTACTGCCACTCTGTGTACACCGCTCAGCCAGACTATATAGCATTGTGTGTACTGCCACTCTGTGTACACCGCTCAGCCAGACTATATAGCATTGTGTGTACTGCCACTGTGTAACTCGCTCAGCCACGCTATATATAGCATTGTGTGTACTGCCACTCTGTGTACACGGCTCAGCCAGACTATATAGCATTGTGTGTACTGCCACTGTGTACCTCGCTCAGCCACGCTATATATAGCATTGTGTTTACTGCCACTCTGTGTACACGGCTCAGCCAGACTATATAGCATTGTGTGTACTGCCACTGTGTACCTCGCTCAGCCACGCTATATATAACATTGTGTTTACTGCCACTCTGTGTACACCGCTCAGCCAGACTATATAGCATTGTGTGTACTGCCACTCTGTGTACACCGCTCAGCCAGACTATATAGCATTGTTTACTGCCACTCTGTGTCTGCTGGGAACAGTAGTACACCGCTCACCCGCCACTGTATATCATTGTGCTCTGTGTCGCTGCTGGCAATAGTGGTACACCGCTCACTCACCACTGTATAGCATTTCTGTACTGCCACTGTACTGCTGCCAGTCAGCGTGTACTTTAAGGATAAGTGAAATGAGGAAGAAATCCGGTGAAAGAGGGAGGGGCAAGGGAAGAGGTGTTTCCCCTGACGGTTCACGTACAGGCCACAGGGGAGCACCCAAGAAAACCCACTCAATACCGCCCATGTTGTCCAGGACAACAACCCTCACAGATCCAAAAGAACAGGACCAGATAATTACTTGGATGACCTCTCAAGCGTCCAGCAGTGGGTTAAGCAGCACCAGCACATCACGCACGAGGTCCGAGTCCTCAGCCAGTTACAAGGAGCCAGTGGGCACAAAGCTGACACAACCGGCAGCGACACCACGCACACAACTGCCAGATAACCAGTCCGATGAATTACCTCAGGACACAATGGGGTATTCGCAGGAGCTATTCCCAGCCCAACAAACTTCCACCTTTCAAAGGTCAATGGAGGAACAGCCAGAAATGTTGTGCCCGGATTCACAACCATTAACTGTGGGAAATGCACCGCGCACTGAAATGCAAGGCGAGTCCGAGGAGGACTCGGAAACCCAAATCCCAGAGCAAGTTGGGCAGGAGGGGTTGCAATTGCAGGAGGTCGGCCGACAAGATCTGGAAGACGACGTTGGAGTGAGCTGCGCAGAGGTTGTTCTGGGGAGCTCTACTCCACGGCGGCGGCCCCCCACAATGACATATGACGAGTTTGAGGAGATGGAAGAGGAGGGTATGGACAATGTGGACATAGACCCAGATTTTGTTTGTGAACGAGAACATCGCCGTCGTAGCAGCAGCACAGATGAGTCTGTTGAAGAACCCACTGCTGCACGAGTTCGCCTTGTGCCACAAGGTAGGCGGCGCGCAATTTCAGGCACCACAAGCGTGGAAGTTCAAGTGAGAGGCAAAAGAGGAGCAAACAGAAATCGCCAGCAAGGCAGGTGCTCCAAAGTCTGGGCTTTCTTTGAAGACTGCACTGAGGATGTTACCATGGCGATTTGCAAGGTGTGCAAGACCCGCCTGAGCAGGGGGAAAAGTATTAACAACCTCTCCACCACCAGCATGAGCCGCCACATGCTATCCAAATATCCCACTCTGTGGGCAAACGCGGCAGGACAGGGTACCACCAGCAACACTGCCTCCCTTGGGTTCACCAGACTCACCACCAGACCCGCCTCAGCAGCAGCAGTAGCCCAGCCATTGCGTGGTTCACAACATTCACAAACATCAGACGACGCTGACACTGTCACTTTCCGAACTAGTGCTCTTGAGGTCTCCCAGTGTTCATCAAACACAACAACCAACAGCCCTTCCGTGTGCAGCGCTACGGTTCAGTTGTCTGTGTCGGAGATGTTTGAGCGCAAGAGGAAATTGCCAGCAAATGACCCCCGGGGCGTGGCAGTAACAGCCAGCATAGCCAAGCTTCTGGCCTGCGAAATGCTGCCATATCGAGTGGTGGAGACAAACAGCTTCAAGGGCATGATGTCAGTGGCCATCCCACGTTACGTGGTTCCCAGCCGCTACCACTTTGCGCGCTCTGCAGTGCCTGAGTTGCATGAGCACGTGGTCAGCAAAATAACCCGAAGCTTGAAGAATGCCGTTGCCTGCAAGGTTCACCTCACCACTGACACCTGGACGAGTGCGTTCGGACAGGGTCGATACATCTCCCTTACCGCGCACTGGGTGAACCTTGTGGAGCCTGGCAGCGATTCCACACCTGCTACGGCGCGGGTGTTGCCCACGCCGCAAACAGCTGCACCGCCGTCCCTCCCACTGGATAACAACAGCAGCACCTACCTCTCTGACTCCTTCTCCTCCAACGCATCTCAAAGCTGTACCTCATCCGGAAACGCTAACCCAGCACCAGCAGCAGTAGGATCGTGGAAGCAGTGCAGCACAGCTGTTGGCATGCGTCAGCAAGCGTTGCTGAAGCTGATCTGCCTTGGGGATAAGCAGCACACAGGGGAGGAAATTTGGAAGGAAATAAAGGAACAGACGGATTTGTGGCTGGCACCGCTGGACCTGAAACCGGGCATGGTTGTGTGTGATAATGGGAGTAATCTCATTCACGCTTTAAGGTTGGCTAAGCTGACACACATCCCTTGCCTGGCGCACGTGATGAACCTAGTAGTTCAGCGGTTCCTGAGGACATACCCAGGCGTGGCCGATCTTCTGTTGAAAGTGCGTCGAGTGGCCAAACATTGTAGAACTTCCAGTACTGCTTCGGGGGCACTCGCCAAGATGCAGGAGCGCTTCAATCTCCCCCACCATCGCTTGCTGTGTGATGTCCCTACGCGCTGGAATTCTACGCTGCACATGCTAGCCCGCTTTTGCGAGCAGAAGAGTGCAGTGGTCCAGTACATGACGGCGCAGTACCGAGGCGCATCCGGCCAGCTGCCAAGCTTCTGTGGATCCGATTGGGCCAACATGTTGGACCTCTGCCAAGTCCTCCAAAATTTTGAGCAAACCACGTTGCTTGTGAGCAGTGACAACTCTTCAGTCAGCATTACCATACCACTGCTGTGTTTACTGAAGAGGTCAATGTTGAAAATCAAGGAAACAGCTGTCATGATGCAACTGGGGGAATCTGAAGGAGAAAACGATCAGCGTGATGGTACCAACATCAGGCCATCCGCCTCAGGAAACGCTGGCCCCAGCAGCTATGACGAAGAAGAGGAGGAGGAACAGCTGGAGTTGGAGCAGGAATTTCCTGCCACCACTGACGAGGGCCAGAGCGGTGCACGTTGGACTTCCACAATTCAGCGCGAATGGTCAGCAGAAGCAGACCAGGAGGAAGGTGACGACTATGATGCATCACAACAACTATCACAACGCTCACAAGAGGATGATGAGGATTCTGGTAGGACTCTGGCACACATGGCTCAATTCATGCTAGACTGCATTGAACGCGACCCACGCATTGTGCGCATTCTGGACAACACCAATTACTGGGTTTATACCCTTCTGGATCCACGGTACAAACACAATGTTCCAAAACTGCTTGAAGAAAGAGTCAGACAGGTCAAAATGGAAGAATACCAGCAGGCCCTTGTGGAGACTTTAGAGAGGAGATTGACATCCTCCCCCTCCTCTAGCCAGTTGTACGCCGACAGACTGACTTCCGCAAACCCAGGACGACCAGGAGGGCAGCAAACAACGCAAGCCGCAGCTAGTGCCCAAAAGGGAATGGTATCGGCAGTGTCCTTGGAGTGGGAAAATTTTCTGACACCCATGCAGCAGCAGCCCACTGAACAGCAAGCGTGCAGATCCACCTCCAACACCGATCGCCTGGAGAAGATGGTCAAGGACTACATGTCAGATGACGTAGCTGTGTCGAACAATCCATCTGCACCCTTCAACTATTGGGTATCGAAGCTAGACACCTGGCACGAACTGGCAATGTACGCAATAGAGGTGCTGGCTTGCCCGGCAGCCAGCGTTATGTCGGAACGCTGTTTCAGTGCTGCCGGAGGCATCGTCACAGATCGGCGTATCCGCCTCTCCACAGAAAATGCAGACCGTCTGACTCAAATTAAAATGAATCAATCCTGGATTGGAAACGACTACGCAACACTCCAGGACCCCAACCAAGTAACATGACCAATGAACATCTGGGATGGTTTAGCGTTTCCGGTCCCTGTTTATTGAACCTCTCATCTGTATTACATTTATGACTGCATGGCGGCAAAAAGCATTGCTGCTATATCCGCACGCTTTTTGTCCTCATGCAAGGCCTGGGTTGTTGTGTCTCAAAAAGCATGGCCTTCTCCTTCTGCGCCTGCTCCTGTTCCATCACGTCTGCTGCTGCTGGGTTAGCGTTGCCGCGTGTTCCCTGTTTATTGAACCACTTATCTTTATTACATTTATGACTGCATGGCGGTACAAAGCATGCTATCCGCACGCTTCTTGTCCTCATGCAAGGCCTGGGTTGTTGTGTCTCACAAAGCGTGGCCTTCTCCTCCTGCGCCTCCTCCTGTTCCATCACGTCTGCTGCTGCTGGGTTAGCGTTGCCGCGTGGTCCCTGTTTATTGAACCACTTATCTTTATTACATTTATGACTGCATGGCGGTACAAAGCATGCTATCCGCACGCTTTTTGTCCTCATGCAAGGCCTGGGTTGTTGTGTCTCAAAAAGCATGGCCTTCTCCTCCTGCGCCTGCTCCTGTTCCATCACGTCTGCTGCTGCTGGGTTAGCGTTGCCGCGTGGTCCCTGTTTATTGAACCACTTATCTTTATTACATTTATGACTGCATGGCGGTACAAAGCAAGCTATCCGCACGCTTCTTGTCCTCATGCAAGGCCTGGGATGTTGTGTCTCAAAGCGTGGCCTTCTCCTCCTGCGCCTCCTCCTGTTCCATCACGTGTGCTGCTGCTGGGGTAGCGTTGCCGGTCCCTGTTTATGGAACCTCTTCTCTTTATTACATTTATGACTGCATGGCGGTAAAAAGCATGTTACCTGTGCAAAGAAATATGACATTTTCAGCATTTAAAAGACAGTTTTTCCTTTGAAACTTTACAATCAATTTTCTCAAAAACTATAAGCTCTTTTTCAAATATTTTTTTTCCTCTTGTACCCACTCCCAAGGTGCACATACCCTGCTAATTTGGGGTATGTAGCATGTAAGGAAGCTTTACAAAGCACGAAAGTTCGGGTCCCCATTGACTTCCATTATGTTCGGAGTTCGGCGCGAACACCCGAACATCGCGGCGATGTTCGGCGAACGTTCGCGAACCCGAACATCTAGGTGTTCGCCCAACACTAACCAGGACCTCAAATATACAGCCAGCGTCAGTAAGAACTATCTTCAGCATGAAGAGCAAGGATTCCTGGAAGTGATGGTGCAGCCCACACAGAACCTGATGGCTGGGAATACACGAATAGACAGAAGGATTTGTGGTAGGTAGCCTCCATCCGCAGATCTGTGGTCAGTTCTCCAAGAAGTTTGGAACAAACTACCAGGAGTTCCTTCAAAACCTGTATCTAGAGGAACTGATGCTGTTTTGAAGACAAAGGGTGATCACTGGTCACACCAAATATTATTTGAAATAAATGTTTCTTCTGTTCACTCACTTTTTCATCATTCATTGGTAAGACAAATAAACGATTAAGTCTGATTTAATACATATGCAGCGATTCCACAGCAGGGGAGCCTGCCACGGGGTCGCTGCACCGCACAAAACCATACTTCATATGACCCTGCTGCAGTGTGCCGCGACAGGGTCACATGTATAGGCCCGCCCCCGTTCAATTACACACCCCCTGCTGCACAGGAAGTACAGTGCTCCATCTTTTACACTTACTGCGTCACCATAGATTTGCATTACTGCACAAACCATGTGGTAGGCACAGATCATGCAGTGGCGAACAGATGACTTTGCGACGGGATTGTGAGGATACAACTACGTGACGCATCACGTGCGTATGAAAGTCATACATACGGAGGAACATACTACATGGCGATGTAATGAGTTATATGTGAAAGGGGCCTTAAAGGATACCCGAAGTGACATGTGACATGATGAGACAGACATGTGTATGTACAGTGCCTAGCACACAAATAACTATGCTGTGTTCCTTTTTTTCTTTCTCTGCCTAAAAGAATTAAATATCAGGTATGTAACTGACTGACTTAGTCCTGACTCAGACAGGAAGTGACTACAGTGTGACCCTCACTGATAAGAAATTCCCCTTTTTATCTCTTTCTTGTTCTCGGAAGCCATTTTCTGCCAGGAAAGTGTTTCATACTTGGAATTTCTTATCAGGGAGGGTCACACTGTAGTCACTTCCTGTCTGAGTCAGGACTGGGTCAGCCACTTACATACCTGATATTTAACTCTTTCAGGCAGAGAAAGAAAAATAGGAACACAGCACAGTTATTTGTGTGCTAGGCACTGTACATACCCATGTCTATCTCATCATTTCACATCTCACTTTGGGTATCCTTTAAAGTGAATGGGAACCGCATTTTTAAAAAAAAGAAGGAAACACTTACCTAAGAATAGGAAGGAAGGATCTCGGTTGTATAGAGCCTTCCGTCTCCTCTCTCGGTGCCCTCTATTCTGTGCTGGCTCCCCCCCTTTCAATCCCCCTGTCGAAAGGGTATTTGGAAGTCTACGGAAGCCGTGTCCTCCCGAAGGCATGCGGCTCCATACTGCACAGGAGTGAGCGTGCAAGAGAGCGTGCTTGCGCAGGTGCAGTACAGGGAGCACTCGTGCTCCCTGAAGACTTCTGAAGCCTCCTTCGGCCGGGTAAAGCAGTATTTGACTAATTTCATCAAATACTGCTACCGGGCGAGCCAGCACTGGAACGACGGGAGCAGGAGAGGAGCGGGAAGGCTCTATAGGATCCAGAGCCTTCCATCTCCTTGGGTAAGTATCTGTCTCATTTTTTTAAATGCGGTTCCCATTCCCTTTAAGCAAACCTGTGAGTTCCTTGGGTGGAAAAATTGAATACTTACCTTGGTAGAAAGAAGCCTCTGGATCCTCCAGACTCAGGCTTCCCCGTCCTCCAGTTAGGCTTGGTGCGCAGGTGCGAGCCATTTGTGCCTGCGCAGTGCTGATGAGTTCCATCAACAAGCCCATGGCAATGCAATTCAGAGGGTTCCAGCCCCTCCCTGAACACTGAGAAGGGGGGGGGGGCCTCTATCGAGGTAAGTACTCATTTGGGACACTCATTTTTCACTACAGGTACACCGTAACACTTTTATTTGTGAGGCAATTATTTTTCACACCTGCCTATAACAGCATTGTATGCAGTGTGTTCACTGAAAATACAAGTTCTGCTCTTGTAGCGATGTGTTCCGAGATTCCAGTAGATAAGGAGCCTGGGCATGCAGGGGTTAAGTAGAGCCTTATCGCCATTTATAAAAGCTGTTATTAGAGAGGCGGGATCTGTGAAATATACCGGCACTCTAGATATTTTTATAAGCGTTACATAATAGGCCTCTCGCAGACCAGAGGTTACCTGAAGCAAAGCACTCTGGGAAAGTCTTGATGAAAGAGGTGCACTGCTGTGCGCAACAAAGCCTGTTCCCGCACAGACATATATGCCACCACGTCATTCCGGAGTTCATATAATCCCGGGATTAACCCGTCAGCTGCCAGGACCGCTGAAGCAACACTGAAGAGAAAAAGTTGAGAATATGAGAATGTGTATCTAGTGTTCAGCACTCTCTGAAGATAGGAAGGAGGCAGTGCTGAAGGTGTTGTACAGGTGGCAGTAGCAGGATGTGGAGATGCTCTGGGTGTGGGAAGTGAAGGGGAGGCGGGATGTGGAGATGTTCTGGGTGTGGGAAGTGAAGGGGAGGCAGGATGTGGAGATGCTCTGGGTGTGGGAAGTGAAGGGGAGGCGGGATGTGGAGATGTTCTGGGTGTGGGAAGTGAAGGGGAGGAAGGATGTGGAGCTGTTCTGGTTGAGGGAAGTGAAGGGGAGGCTGGATGTGGAGATGTTCTGGGTGTGGGAAGTGAAGTGGAGGCAGGATGTGGAGATGTTCTGGGTGTGGGAAGGGAAGGGGAGGCAGTATGTGGATTGGAGATGTTCTGGGTGTGGGAAGTGAAGGGGAGGCAGGGTGTGGAGATGTTCTGGGTGTGGGAAGTGAAGGGGAGGCAGGATGTGGAGATATTCTGGGTGTGGGAAGTGAAGGGGAGGCAGGATGTGGAGATGTTCTGGTTGTGGGAAGTGAAGAGGAGGCAGGATGTGGAGATATTCTGGGTGTGGGAAGTGAAGGGGAGGCAGGATGTGGAGATGTTCTGGTTGTGGGAAGTGAAGAGGAGGCAGGATGTGGAGATGTTCTGGGTGTGGAAGTGAAGGGAGGCAGGATGTGGAGATGTTCTGGGTTTGGGAAGTGAAGGGGAGGCAGGATGTGGACTGGAGATGTTCTGGGTGTGGGAAGTGAAGGGTAGGCAGGATGTGGAGATGTTCTGGGTGTGGGAAGGGAAGGGGAGGCAGGATGTGGACTGGAGATGTTCTGGGTGTGGGAAGTGAAGGGTAGGCAGGATGTGGAGATGTTCTGGGTGTGGGAAGGGAAGGGGAGGCTGGATGTGAGATGTTCTGGGTGTGGGAAGTGAAGGGGAGGCAGAAACCAGGCCACCTCAGCATCCGGTACCACTTGTGTCTCCAGATGGTCAGAGAGAGAGGCTGTCCTGTCCATTGCTGTTGTGGCTTGTTGCTGATGGCTTGGTCATTACCTATATGGTTTGTGTTTAAAGGGAACCCAAGGTGAGAGGGATAAGGAGGCAGACATGTTTATTTTCTTTTAAACAATACCAGTTGCCTGGCTATCCTGGACCTGCAGATCCTCTAATACTTTAAGCCATAGACCCTGAACAAGCATGCAGATCAGGTGTTCTGAATGAAGTGTAACTGGATTAGCTGCATGCTTGTTTCAGGTGTGTGATTTAGACCCTACTAACCAGAAAGATCAGCAGGACAGCCCGGCAACTGGTATTGTTTAAACGGAAATTAATATGGCAGCTTCCATATCACTCTCACCTCAAAGTTCCTTTTAAGTTGCCTTTCCCTCAGATCTTTACTTGCACTGGCAGTGCCAGTATCATAAAGCCATATATATTTATAGCCTGGTGCCCTGGATCTCTCCTGCCTTCCCCCGGCTTTTGGGGTAACACCAGGTGGCGCCAGTGTCATGGAGCCATATATATCTCTAGCCTGGTGTCCTGGATCTCTCCTGCCTTCCCCAGCTTTTGGGGTAACACCAGGTGGCACCAGTGTCATGGAGCCATATATATTTATAGCCTGGTGCCCTGGATCTCTCCTGCCTTCCCCCGGCTTTTGGGGTAACACCAGGTGGTGCCAGTGTCATAAAGCCATACATATTTATAGCCTGGTGCCCTGGATCTCTCCTGCCTTCCCCAGCATCTGGGGTAACACCAGGTGGCGCCAGTGTCATGGAGCCATATATATCTCTAGCCTGGTGTCCTGGATCTCTCCTGCCTTCCCCAGCTTTTGGGGTAACACCAGGTGGCACCAGTGTCATGGAGCCATATATATTTATAGCCTGGTGCCCTGGATCTCTCCTGCCTTCCCCCGGCTTTTGGGGTAACACCAGGTGGTGCCAGTGTCATAAAGCCATACATATTTATAGCCTGGTGCCCTGGATCTCTCCTGCCTTCCCCAGCATCTGGGGTAACACCAGGTGGTGCCAGTGTGCCTGCTGCACCCCTTTTCTGCACACCACTTTTCATCTAGGCAGGGATGCCATCTGCACCTACTGCTGGTGGGAGGAGGGCTTTGGTTCTGCCCCAGTGTCTTGTCTTGTTACAGCTCCTAGTTTCTTTTTGGCTGAGATTTTCCTAAGCCCCTTGCAGTCCCTGGACATAGGTGATAAGTGGCACATTGCAACACAGAGTGCTTTACCAAAATGTTTGCTTTTGGGCAGCGAAAGTCTAGACCAGTGCTTCTCAACATTTTATTGCTATGTACCAATGTTTGAAAGCCTTGGCTCACCAAGTACCCCTGGTATGGTAAACATTATATCTTGTACCCCTTGCATGTTTAAGAGTAGTACAATGTAATTGTTTTTAAAAATGTCCATGCGTTTTTTTCCCTAAAATACTAAAAGCTAAAATACTAATTTGGTGTTGTTCATATACAGTAGGATTTATTTCATTTGTAATTTTCTAAAACTCTAAATGTATTATACTTAATTAACTATATCAAGCATGAGTACCCAAAGCTAAATCATCCACAAGGCAATTATAGGCAGTTGCCTAGGGCCTGTAGAGAGTCTAGGGGCCTGGCGGATGCTAGTACCCCCCACCAAATCTTACTAAAAAAGACTGGTGATCATAAGCGGATAGCAAAAACTACTATCTTGTCTAGGCCCTATTTCATCTTAATCCATTTCTGTGAGTACCCCCTGGACCCATCAGCTGTATCCCCTGGGGTACACGTACCCAATCCTGAGAACCTAGGGTCTAGACCAGGCTTTCTCAACCAGGGTTCCTTGAGTACTCTGCAGGGGTTACTTGGCATTTTCCCCCATTGTGGGGGTTGGGGAAGTATGATAGAGATCACACTATAATAGGGGGTACTGTAACAAGAAGCGCTAAAATGGGGGTCAGAATAATAATGAGCAAATTAATAAAAAGCATTAGAATTTGTAATAAAGGGCACTGTAATAGGGGGTAGTGGTGTAACCCGATTTATCCATTAGCACTGGGCTCCAGCTGAGAGGAATCCATCAGACACTGACTGATGAAATTATCAAAGATTTATTAGTGACCTACTGGTGGTCACTGGTAGTTGCAATCAACCCATAACACTTCAAGAGCACAATACACCTCCCTTGCACATCACAGGTCAAAATACACAATCTCCTAGTCTTCCCAGCCGGTGCACCGGTAAAAGCTGTGGAATAAAAAGGTTAAGTTACATACAAATTATATATGAAAGTTTTCTTTTAGGCTGAATGAGCTCTAATTTGGAGTTGTTGCAAAACTTGTACTCCAAGTAAGTTGACTCTGTATATTGGTTAGATGTCAGTTCACTTCTCACTGTAGCACACTTTAGTATCACAAGACACAATGTAACTCCTCCTCCTCCACTTATCTTCTTGATACTGTTAGGTTATTTTTAAGACCGTGAACTCAGTATGCATAAATCACATTTTGTCTCACTTCTTGTATCAAACTCTTAGTAACACTTTAGAACACAGCACAGCATAGCCACATGAATTTTAACTCTTGACTTGAAACAGACTTGACACGAACAATGGCCTCAATTCACTAAGCTTACCTCTTGTCTTTAATAACGTTTCTAGAGTTATCACCATGGTGATGAGGCATGTAGTATTCAGGAAACATTTTACCTCAGGCAAACCTAAAGTTAACTCTTCTGTCTTTAAGTTAACTCTTCAATCCTTAAAATAACTCCAGAATTCTTAAGTTAAAGACAGGCTGCTAATTAACTGCATGTGAAAATAACTACAGAGGCGGTAACTTAACTACAGAGAAAGTATCATAAGGAATGAAGAGATAAGCAGAGCCAGGACAAGGTCCTCCAGCACCCAAGGCTGAGACACCAAAGTGCGCCCCGTCATCCCTCCCACCCCAGCCGTCACACACTGATTGCTATTAGACTAAGAGGCGCCCCAGGGCCTCCAACCCCTTAATCTCTAGTTATCTGGCTTGCAGTCACTGCCATGTATCCCCTCTCTCGCCTCTGCCTCGGCTCTGCACCCCCTCCTACACTGCGCCCTGTGGCTGGAGCCTCTCTCGCCTCTGCCTCGGCCCTGGAGATAAGATAACTCTCTCACTGTGTAGAGTTAAGTTTTCTCTTGCCTTATCTCCAGCATGATCTTAGTGAATTGAGGCCAATGTCTCTACATCAGGACTTAATGCACGGATACTTATGGAGGCTGTTAATGTCTCTTATTGACAGCAAGACCTTCAAACTCAATACACTTTATATAATCAGCAGATTCCTTCACTTTAGCTGGGCAGCTCTATCTTGCATCAACACTAAATCATCAACACAAGGTCTCTGTCTTTTGCACACAAGCAGTCTTTAGTAACAGTACTTTGAACAGAATTGGCCTCTTCAGGTTCTGGGTTGCTATATTTCTATCTCAGCAAGCCTCCGCTGAACACTGGCTACTAACTGAACACACACTGTAACTTGTAGTTGGCTCTCAGGGCCATATTTATCTGGCTGCTGAGTTTCATTTCTGTCCGGGCTAGCTCAGATGTGGTCTGTGCACGCTGCCTCTGGCCTCCGGTCACTGTTTGGGCCGGTTGCCGCTGTCTTACTTGCATCCGCCGTGGCCTCTCTACTGCCGCCGGGTCCCCTCTTAGCCTCTGGGGTGACTGCTGTGGCCGTTCTCCTCTGTGCCTCTCTACCGCATGCTCCGCCGCCTCCTGACTCTCCAAGTTCCTCCACGCAACTGGTGCGCTCTGGCTGGTTCCAGCCAGTTCCCTCTGGCTCGGCTTCTCCTGCCCTGCCCCTCCGCACCTGCGCCGTAGCGTCTCACAGGCCGCACGGGGCTTCTGGAAATTTCCACTGCTCTGTGTTCCCTGGTCGCCTGGCAACAGTCTATGCAACCATCTCAGCGCCTTCACTCCTCTCCCATGCGCCGTTTTGGTTTCACTAGGCTAACATCTAAGGCGAAATTTAGCCTTAGATGCTAAAGTTACCACACACATAGAAATACATCAGCAAAACTTTGGGACCCTCTTTTAGAGGGTTACAGTGGCATAAACAGCCACATCAGCTTTTAAAGACCATGCCAGTGGTTCCTTGAGATCCAAAAAGTATTTACAGGGTTCCTCCAGGGTAAAAAGGTTGAGAAAGGCTGCTATAGACTAAGAAGTTTGAGATTTGACCTTCGATGTTCCCTCTAAGCCTCCCTCCTCCTTGTGGTCTGCACAATAATTTCCCTGGATTATACAGTGCAGTAGGGCTAATGGCTTGAGTTAACGTTTTTTTGTCGTCTGCATCCCTTGAATAGCCCTGATTCCACTTGTTCTAGAATGCTTTCTTTCTGCTGCCGGCCTGAGAGCCTTGCTGTGTCATTTGTTGCCACGATGTTTACCATTCGGTCATATGTGGTCAGCTCAGGCTTGAGTTTCTTGCCAAGTTATTTTCTTTTTTGTTTGTTTGTCGTCATTTCAGGTGATAAGTGGCCTGTTTGTCACAAGCTGACTGCTTAACTTGAAGTGTTTGTTTATGCGCAGGTCCTGCAAGTCCCGCGTTAGATGTTTAGTATGCTGACTTATATGGCTTCTTTCCTGTAATTAGTTATTGGTCACACACCGCTGAGGGGTTTAATCCTCTCGCTCTAAGGAAGCTTATAATGGACTTGTATGTATTTTGATGATTGAGTACTAAAAATAGCCATAGATCTAGTGATGATGGGCTGATTCGACCAAGAGACAAATCACTCTCTGATCAAATCTGATTAGACAGAGATCTGTCGGCTGCCCACACACCGTAGGCCGTTT
Source organism: Hyperolius riggenbachi (assembly GCF_040937935.1). NCBI lineage: Eukaryota > Metazoa > Chordata > Amphibia > Anura > Hyperoliidae > Hyperolius > Hyperolius riggenbachi. The sequence continues at coordinate 22,641,765 of NC_090646.1, read as the reverse complement.
CCTGATAAATTTCAGTATGAAATCTCTTGAGAAGTGGCTGCATCCGTCGCCGCCCCCCCAGTGTATAGATGTGCCCGCCCCGTGTGTGCATTTATACGTTACCTATCCTATGTCACCCACGGCGTGGTGCCCATCTGTCTTCTGCTTCCCAATTTTCTATTTGCGCCTCACATGCCGCTGGTGTTAAGCATGTGGTGTGTGTGACATCACACACATGCCACGTGCTATACACTGGCGACGTGTGAAGAGCAAATGGAAGAGGAGGAATCGGAAAACGGATGGGCATCGCGCCGTGGGTGACACAAGACAGGTAATGTATAAATGAACAGGGTGGCACATCCAGAACCGGGACAAGGTTTTCCAGCACCCAAGGCTGAGGCACCAAAGTGCGGCCCTCCATCCCTCTTACCCCAGCTGTCACTCACTGATTACTACTGGACTAAGAGGCCCCCGACACACAACATCTTACTCTCTAGTTACCTGGCTTGCAGTCACTGCCATGTATCCCCTTTTATTATTTCTCTCTGATTCAAACACAATAGGGGAATGATAGCTAAGTGAGTTGTGTGCCCCCTCCTTCACTGCGCCCTGAGCCTCTCTCGCCTCTGCCTCGGCCCTGGGCACATCTATACACTGGGGGGAACAGGGACAGGGTTTTTGGCGCATTCTTCGCTTAATACATGTGACCAATTTTGGCCCAAAATTGGACACATCGTCCAGGCATGCTCATGGCGGCACTGTTTTTCATGCGATACGATAATAAATATTCAGTTGGATGGTGGATTGGCCGCGGAGTCGAGTAGTGTATGGCCACCTGTAATGTGTCTGACCCAGTGAGGTGTAATGTACAAACTAAAATTTACATACTCAATGGCCCAAATATCATTTTGTTCTGACCAGTCATCGCTGTCCTCTTCAGTACCGGAGCCTGGCCCACCTTCCAATCTCCTCGAGATCGCTCTCCACCCTCCCCTGGTGCAGAGAGGCGGGGTTAGAGAACCAGAACAGCCTAGCAATCTTGGTTGTTCCCCACTGTGATGCAAGCAATGACATCACAGGCAGGTGTATCAGACACAGGGTGCATGCTGGGAAAAGAAAAGGCTACCGTGTGACTTGCTCACAAGTTACAGGTGGGGAGGTGATTTGGGAACAGAAAAGCATTGTAGGTCCAGAATGTGGGAGCTGACCTCCGTATTGAACTGGAAATGGAATGGAACATTTACATTTAATACATTTAAATTCATTAGGAGTTGGAGTTGGTGCTTTTTTTCCCCGACTCCAACTCCGGGATCTCAAAAACTGCTCCAACTCCGACTCCAAAGCCCTGTGTGTAAACAATACCAGTTGCTTGGCTGTCCTGAGGATCTTTCCTGAGGATCTCTTTGGCCTCAGAAGTGAATCACATGCCTGAAATAAACATGCGGAAGATCCAGTCCAACTTCAGTCAATCCCCTGATCTGCTGCATGCAGTGATGGGCTGAAATTTCGCATCGAAATTCGCATTTTCACTTCGTAATCATAATGTGAAATTTCAGGGAAAATCGTACTTGATTTCGTATGTAATAGTAGTATTTCATAATTTTGCGTAATTTTGCGTGCAATTTCGCAAAATTTTGTTCTGAATTTGGCAGTTCATAGCAAAGCTCCCATACAAGCTATTGCTACCAAAATTGGCACATATGTTAAGGAGAATATTGGGTACAAGTCAAAAAAAGAATTTTGTAGTTTTTGAGAAAATCGATTTTAAAAATACAAAGAAAAATGGTTTTTAAACCGTCATTTTTCAAGTTTAAAAACCATTTTTTCTTTGCATTTTTAAAATCGATTTTTTGAAAAACGATATGGTCTATTTGGAAAATTATTTTTTCCTTTGTACTATTCCCTTTAACATAGGTAGCAATTTTGTTGTCAATAGCGTGTATGGGGGCATTACTATTAACCTCCAAAGTCGGCACAAAATTACAAAAATCATAATTACGTATAGGCGTAATTGCGCAAATGTACGCAAAATTTGCGAAATCGTAATTTTGCTGATTACGATCATCACTAGCTGCATGCTTCTTCAGTGTTTATGGCTAAAACTATTAGAGGATCAGCAGGACTGCCAGGCAATCTGCATTGTTTAATGATGTAATTACATTCCTCTCACTTCAGTTGTGCTTTAAAGGGCAACTGAAGTGAGATGTATATGGAGGCTGACATATTTATTTCCTTTTTTAGAAAATACCAGTTGCCTGGCTATCCTGCGGGTCCTCTGCCTCTAATACTTTTAGCCATAGCCCCTGAACAAGCATGCAGCAGATCAGAGGTTTCTGACATTATTGTCAGATCTGACAAGATTAGCAGCATGCTTGTTCAGGGTCTATGGCTAAAAGTATTAGACGCAGAGTATTACCCGGACAGCCAGGCAACTGGTATTGCTTAAAAGGAAATAAATATGGCAGCCTCCATATCCCTCTCCCTTCAGGGAGTCTGCAGCCTAAATAAATAAAAAAAAAACCCAGATACTTACCCAAGGAGAGGGAAGGCTCTGGGTCCTATAGAGCCACCCTGTTCCTCTCCTCCTCCCGTCGTTCCTGCACTGGCTCCGTGTTAGCAGTCTCCAATTGGTCGGGGACTGGTCTCTTCTGCTGTGGGTGGGCTTTGGAAGTCTTGGGCAGCGTTTAGGCTCCTGAAGCCTTCCAAAGTCTCCCGCGGTGGGAGATTGGAACAGAGGAGCCTGTGGAGGAATGAGGAACGCAAAGGCTCTATAGGACCCAGAGCCTTCCCTCTCCATAGGTAAGCATCTTTTTTTTTTACTATTTAGGCTTCAGATTTACTTTAAGTGACAGGGCCTCTTTAAGTGCTACTTTTCCCCTTTCCGGGTCTCTGGTGGACCGGTGAAGATCGGTGAATAACAGCCGCAGAAATGTTACGTTTCGGTTGGTATCGGTACGCCGCGTCCTCCCAGCATGTGCCTGTCCTCTCATCGCCCAAAGTGGCGTTACGCCGTGTGCCAGTCTGGCTATTAATCATTACTTGGCTTAGTCATCTCACTAATGGTTTCCGGAGGAGAGCGATAATGCGCAGACCGCAAGGCCCACTGACCTACATCTATCACCCGGCTCGCCGCCTATGTAACGTTCCCCGCCTTTACATAACGTTATTTGTCTGGGATAAAGAGCACTTCCTGCGATGTGATATAAACGCCCGCCCGCTGCTCCTCACGGCCGCCCAGCTTGGCGAGCGAGGCCAGGAAGTGAGGGGTTAACAGACGGCTGCGGAGAGGATTGGGATAAGCGATAACGAGATGAATTAATTAGGTTGGTGAGCAGCTCGCTAACGGATGAACCGTAAGCACTCGCCACCTCTCCCGCTCCCAGCTTCCTATGGATTTTGTGCACTTCACCATCTCCTCTTTGTTGTAAGTGTACTTATATAACATAATTATGTCAGATCAGAATGACTCATATAAATGCAGGGGTTGGGGCCGGCAGCAATTAGCAGTTTGGCCACAAGACATCCCTGCTGCGCTCTGTTCCTATTACAGCGGACCTGAACTCAAAACTTCCTCTCTGCTCTAAAAGATGAGCACCAGCATAATAACCGTCAAAGAAAACTATGTCCTTGTTGCTGTTGATACAAATCCTGCAATAAATCTGCAGTGTCTACTTACTGTTTTCATGGAAGCAGAGAGAGTTCTCACTGTACTTCCTGTCCTGTCACTGGGCCTCTCTGTTGCCATGCACAGCTCTTACTGTACTTCCTGTCCTGTCACCCTGCCTCCCTGTTGCCATGCACAGCTCTTACTGTACTTCCTGTCCTGTCACCCTGCCTCCCTGTTGCCATGCAAAGCTCTCACTGCACTTCCTGTCCTGTCACTGGGCCTCCCTGTTGCCATGCACAGCTCTTACTGTAATTCCTGTCCTGTCACCCTGCCTCCCTGTTGCCATGCTCAGCTCTTACTGTAATTCCTGTCCTGTCACCCTGCCTCCCTGTTGCCATGCTCAGCTCTCACTGTACTTCCTTTCCTGTCACTGGGCCTCCATGTTGCCATGCTCAGCTCTCCCTGTACTTCCTGTCCCGTTACTGGGTCTCCCTGTTGCCATGCACAGCTCTTACTGTACTTCCTGTCCTGTCACCCTGCCTCCCTGTTGCCATGCACAGCTCTTACTGTACTTCCTGTCCTGTCACCCTGCCTCCCTGTTAGGGTTGCCATGTGTCCGGTTTTACACCGGACAGTCCGGTTTTTGTGCGCTGTGTCCGGTGCAAAAAGGCATGCTAAACCGGACAATTAAGTTGTCCGGTTTAGAGCCCCCCCCCCCCCCCCCCGCAGAGCAGGAGGAGAACAGCGCAGCAGAGAGAGAGCTGGGAGCAGCGGTGGAGAAGGGGGGCAATCTCCCCCCCCTTCCCTCACCTTAGGGTGCTCTCTCTCCCCCGCTGTCTCCTCCAATATGATGTGCAGGGCTGGCGAGTGGCTGCAGGCGGAACTTACCTCTGTGTCGCTCCACCGCCGGAAGTTCGAGTCCCGCAGCCGCTGAGATTCGACTCAAAAAAGATCCGGATCAAAGATCCGAATCATTCATGAGCCGGACAACACTAATCAGTCTGAATAGTGTTGTCCGGCTCATGAATGATTCGAATCTTTGATCCGGATCTTTTTTGAGTCGAATCTCAGCGGCTGCGGGACCCGAACTTCCGGCGCCTGCGACACAGAGGTAAGTTCCGCCCGCAGCCACCCGCCAGCCTGCACATCATATTGGAGGAGACAGCGGGGGAGAGAGAGCACCCTAAGGTGAGGGAAGGGGGGGGAGATTGCCCCCCTTCTCCACCGCTGCTCCCAGCTCTCTCTCTGCTGCACTGTTCTCCTCCTGCGGGGGGGGGGGGGGCACCTGGCTACCTAACCTATTCTGGGCACATATAGCCCCTGGCTACCTATTCCGGGCACATATACCCCCTGGCTACCTATTCTGGGCACATATAGCCCCTGGCTACCTATTCTGGGCACATATACCCCCTGGCTACCTATTCCGGGCACATATAGCCCCTGGCTACCTATTCCGGGCACATATAGCCCCTGGCTACCTATTCTGGGCACATATAGCCCCTGGCTACCTATTCTGGGCACATATAGCCCCTGGCTACCTATTCTGGGCACATATAGCTCCTGGCTACCTATTCTGGGCACATATACCCCCTGGCTACCTATTCTGGGCACATATACCCCCTGGCTACATATACTGGGACATATATACCCCTGCCTACGTATACTGGGACATTTACACCCCTGCCTACATATACTGGGACATATATACCCCCTGGCTACATATACTGGGCACATATATCCCTGGCTACATATACTGGGAACACTGGCTGTTTGTCATTATGTGCATTTAGTGGTGAAAAGCTGTCTCTTTTGTGCATTTACTGGTGAAAAGCTGTCTCTTATTATGTGCATTTACTGGTGAAAAGCTGTGTCTTATTATGTGCATTTACTGGTGAAAAGCTGTCTCTTGTGCATTTACTGGGGAAAAGCTGTCTCTTATTATGTGCATTTACTGGCGAAAAGGTGTCTCTTATAATGTGCATTTACTGGTGAAAAGCTGTCTCTTATGTGCAGTTACTGGTGAAAAACTGTCTCTTATGTGCACTGGACCAGTACTACTGGTGAGGACAGTTAGTGACATGGCTATGTACTCTGTAATGTGCTGCAGAAGATGTCAGTGCGATATAAATACTATAAAATTTTTTTTAAAAAAAGCCCATTGCTTAGCCCCACTCTACATAAAAGTGCGCTTCTGACTCCGCCCCTAACTCCACCCCCTGTCCGGTTTTCTCCATCAGCCGACCTGGCAACCCTACTCCCTGTTGCCATGCAAAGCTCTTACTGTAATTCCTGTCCTGTCACCCTGCCTCCCTGTTGCCATGCACAGCTCTTCCTGTAATTCCTGTCCTGTCACCCTGCCTCCCTGTTGCCATGCTCAGCTCTCACTGTACTTCCTATCCTGTCACTGGGCCTCCATGCTGCCATGCTCAGCTCTCCCTGTACTTCTTGTCCTGTTACTGGGTCTCCCTGTTACCATGCACAGCTCTCACTGTACTTCCTGTCCTGTCACTGGGCCTCCCTGTTGCCATGCACAGCTCTTACTGTACGTCCTATCCTGTCACCCTGCCTCCCTGTTGTCATGCACAGCTCTCACTGTACTTCCTGTTCTGTCACTGGGCCTCTCTGTTGCCATGCACAGCTCTCACTGTACTTCCTATGCTGTCACTGGGCCTCCCTGTTGCCATGCACAGCTCTCACTGCACTTCCTGTCCTGTCACCCTGCCTCTCTGTTGCCATGCACAGCTCTCACTGCACTTCCTGTCCTGTCACTGGGCCTCCTTATTGCCATGCACAACTCTTACTGCACTTCCTGTCCTGTCACTAGGCCTCCCTGTTGCCATGTACAGCTCTCACTGCACTTCCTGTCCTGTCACTGGGCCTCCTTATTGCCATGCACAGCTCTCACTGCACTTCCGGTCCTGTCCCTGGTCCTCCCTGTTGCCATGCTCAGCTCTCAATGTACTTCCTATCCTGTCACTGGGCCTCCATGTTGCCATGCACAGCTCTCACTGTACTTCCTGTCCGGTCACCCTGCCTCCCTGTTGCCATGGAAAGCTCTCACTGCACTTCCTGTCCTGTCACTGGGCCTCCATGTTGCCATGCACAGCTCTTACTGTAATTCCTGTCCTGTCACCCTGCCTCCCTGTTGCCATGCACAGATCTCACTGTACTTCCTGTCCTGTCACTGGGCCTCCGTGTTGCCATGCTCAGCTCTCACTGTACTTCCTGTCCTGTCACTGGGCCTCTCTGTTGCCATGCACAGCTCTTACTGTACTTCCTGTCTTCTCACCCTGCCTCCCTGTTGCCATGCACAGCTCTTACTGTACTTCCTGTCCTGTCACCCTGCCTCCCTGTTGCCATGCAAAGCTCTCACTGCACTTCCTGTCCTGTCACTGGGCCTCCTTATTGCCATGCACAACTCTTACTGCACTTCCTGTCCTGTCACTAGGCCTCCCTGTTGCCATGTACAGCTCGCACTGCACTTCCTGTCCTGTCACTGGGCCTCCTTATTGCCTTGTACAGCTCTCACTGCACTTCCTGTCCTGCCACTGGGCCTCCTTATTGCCATGCACAACTCTTACTGCACTTCCTGTCCTGCCACTAGGCCTCCCTGTTGCCATGCACAGCTCTCACTGCACTTCCTGTCCTGCCACTGGGCCTCCTTATTGCCATGCACAACTCTTACTGCACTTCCTGTCCTGCCACTAGGCCTCCCTGTTGCCATGCACAGCTCTCACTGCACTTCCTGTCCTGCCACTGGGCCTCCTTATTGCTATGCACAGCTCTCACTGCACTTCCGGTCCTGTCCCTGGTCCTCCCTGATGCCATGCTCAGCTCTCAATGTACTTCCTGTCCTGTCACTGGGCCTCCATGTTGCCATGCACAGCTCTCACTGTAATTCCTGTCCTGTCACCCTGCCTCCCTGTTGCCATGCACAGATCTCACTGTACTTCCTGTCCTGTCACTGGGCCTCCCTGTTGCCATGCACAGCTCTCACTGTACTTCCTGTCCTGTCACTGGGCCTCCCTGTTGCCATGCACAGCTCTTACTTTACTTCCTGTCCTGTCACCTTGCCTCCCTGTTGCCATGCAAAGTTCTCACTGCACTTCCTGTTCTGTCACTGGGCCTCCCTGCTGCCATGCACAGCTCTTACTGTAATTCCTGTCCTGTCACCCTGCCTCTCTGTTGCCATGTTCAGCTCTCACTGTATACTTCCTATCCTGTCGCTGGGCCTCCATGTTGCCATGCTCAGCTCTCACTGTACTTCCTTTCCTGTCACTGGGCCTCCATGCTGCCATGCACAGCTCTCACTGTACTTCCTGTCCTGTCACTGGGCCTCCCTGTTGCCATGCACAGCTCTTACTGTAATTCCTGTCCTGTCACCCTGCCTCTCTGTTGCCATGCACAGCTCTCACTGTACTTCCTGTCCGGTCACCCTGCCTCCCTGTTGCCATGCACAGCTCTTACTGTAATTCCTGTCCTGTCACCCTGCCTCTCTGTTGCCATGCTCAGCTCTCACTGTACTTTCTGTCCTGTCACTGGGCCTCCATGCTGCCATGCTCAGCTCTCACTGTACTTCCTTTCCTGTCACTGGGCCTCCATGCTGCCATGCTCAGCTCTCACTGTAATTCCTTTCCTGTCACTGGGCCTCCATGCTGCCATGCACAGCTCTCACTGTACTTCCTTTCCTGTCACTGGGCCTCCATGCTGCCATGCACAGCTCTCACTGTACTTCCTTTCCTGTCACTGGGCCTCCATGCTGCCATGCACAGCTCTCACTGTACTTCCTGTCCTGTCACTGGGCCTCCCTGTTGCCATGCACAGCTCTCACTGCACTTCCTGTCCTGTCACCCTGCCTCCCTGTTGTCATGGGCCAGTCGGCGCATGCGCAGTCCGGCCGCTGCAATAGTACTGTGCAGGTGCAGAACGCTCCAGGCGACGGGAGCGAGCGCGTGGCCTGCAGTTGGCCCCAGACCAGAGGTCTTACCACGGCCAATTGCAGACGAACGAGGAGGGGAAGGAGGACGGCGTAGGAGCGATAAGCCTGAAGGGGGCTGGAGGAAGCCCCAGGTATGTATTTTGTTTGCGTATTTGCACTTGCCGCCCATATATTGCAAGCCAATGGCATCATATCTGACATGCGTTGTACCACCAATTTTAGCATCTAATTTTTCTGCAGGAAAAAAAAGTTCTGCGTGTATGCCTTTTTTTTCGGAATAGACATGCGAATTGCATATGATGCAAGTCGATGGAAAAGACAATTTTTGCATTTTAAATGTGACAATTATCATGCGAATATAAAGTTACCGGTAATTACGTACAAATTCCTACAAATTAGCTTCACTAAAAATAAATCCATGGAAAGATCGGAAAACAAAAACTTCCATAAAAATAAACGTACACAAAAAAAGAATCGGATGTGAACCCCTAAACCCCGAACCCCCCCCTCCAAGCCCGCGCAGAATCGCAAGTATGAAAAAAGTGCCGAAAGATGGCAAGCGGCTGAAAAAAGCAGGGATAAATGTGAGGCAGGGAACACACTAAGCACAAAGGATAGCGTTGCTTAAAACGCAGCGTTATCGCGTATAATGTTAAGTCAATGGGAAGCATGAAAATACGCATGTGTATACGTTTTATAATACGTTTTTTTTAAACGGTGGTTTTGTTGCATATTTTCAAAAGCGCATAAAAAACGCGCATAAGGAAAGTCAATGGTGACGCAATGAATTGCATTTTGTATATGTTTTGCATGCGTTTTTATATGCGTTTTTGTAAAAAGAAAACAACTATGTTTTCTGATGTATTTCCACTTCCTGTTGACTTCCTAGTGATGTGCATAAAACGCAATTAAAAAAACACGTGAAAAGCACATATAAAACGCACACAAAAAACGCATGTGTGTGAAGAAAGCGCAAATGCACAGAAAACGCACGTAAAACGCAATAAAAACGCACATGACAGAAAACGTGACCTTTCACTCACTGCCAAGTGTGCACCCAGCCTGAAGGCCCCACCTAGATTGGGATTTAAATGATATCCTACATTTCTCCCAATGCGCTCTGTGAAATCAGGCGAAACTTTTCCCAAACAGTTACCACAGAGCCTCTTCCTGTAGCCATTGTGGGGCGTATCCCCCCCTTCCAGTAGCTGTATTGCTGGAGGAAGATTGCACAGAGCCTCTTCCTGTAGCCATTGTGGGGCGTATCCCCCCCTTCCAGTAGCTGTATTGCTGGAGGAAGATTGCACAGAGCCTCTTCCTGTAGCCATTGTGGGGCGTATCCCCCCCTTCCAGTAGCTGTATTGCTGGAGGAAGATTGCACAGAGCCTCTTCCTGTAGCCATTGTGGGGCGTATCCCCCCCTTCCAGTAGCTGTATTGCTGGAGGAAGATTGCACAGAGCCTCTTCCTGTAGCCATTGTGGGGCGTATCCCCCCCTTCTAGTAGCTGTATTGCTGGAAGAAGATTGATCTGTCAGTCTGGACAGTGATGAGAGGTTCTGATAGATACCCCAAGTTATCCATTAACCCCAGTGCTGAATCCACCTCCAGTGCCTGGGCTCCAGCCATAGGGGGACTGAGGAAGACCAGGAGATGGATTGGAGCTGGATTAAAGATTAACCTGCTCACTGTAGAAGGTGACAGTGACTGTAATAAGGAGGGGACACTGGACAGGAAGATGGATGGACAGGCAGCTACTGTGCCATTCATTACCTGAATAAAGAGAGGAGGCTCGGAGGACTGGGAGCGATGATGCTGCTGGAGGGAACCACATGACTGTTAGCAAAATATTCATAACTGGGAGAGCAGTGATGTCACTGTAACAATATAACATAACTGGAAATAGTGATATCGCTACAGTAAAATATTAAGTATCAAGAGCAGTTATGTCATACCAATAACATGGCTCCCAACTGTCCCTCTTTTGTAGGGACAGTCCCCCTTTGGGAACCCTGTCCCTCTGTCCCTCTTTCCTACTCATTTGTCCCTCTTTCAGGACTGATTATGTGTGAATATTATGTATTTTTCAACTGAAAAATGTGTTTAACCACTTCTGTACCATGCTATGTTTTGCTGATCGGTGCTGCGTGGGCTCTCCAGCCCACAGCACAGATCAGATAGCAGCCAGGCCGATCAGACTTCCCCCCTTTTTTCCCCACTAGGGGAATGTCCTGCTGGGGGGGGGGGTCTGATCGCCGCCGGCTGCTTGCGCTTGCGGGGGGGGGGGGGGCTCTTCAAAGCCCCCCTCCGCAGCGCTTCCTGGCCTCCTTCCCCTTCCCTCCCTCTCCCTCCCCCTGTGAGCGGCGCAGGACGGATTTCCGTCCTGCGCCTGATGGGATAGGCTTTAGCCTATCAGATGCCGGCGATCCCCGGCCAATCAGAGGCCGGGGATCACCGATCTCCTCTACGGCGCTGCTGCGCAGCAGCGCCGTATACATGTAAACATCGGCGGCTCGCAGGGTGTTCACGGAGACACCCTCCGGGAACTGACATGGAACGGCCGCTCATACGAGCGGCCGTTTCCATGGAATCCACTTCAGGATTCAGGGGCGTGTATATACGCTCCGAGAATCCGGAAGTGGTTAATTGACTTTAAACTTTATTCCTGTCCTTAAAATTGCTACATTTCTTATTTTCAAATGTTAATATGAAGGAAAATGAACCAGGATAGAAAGGACCAGTGTGGTTTGAATTATTATAAAACAACATCTTTTTTAAATAAAATCTTTATAGTGTGCGTGACAAGGGGTGTGTCTGGGGTGTGACGGGGTGTGGTTGGGGTGTGGCTTAAGTGTCCCTCTTTCTTATTTCAAAAAGTTGGGAGGTAGGCAATAATCTGCTGATCTGTAACTGCGATCACCCACATCTCCCCAGTACTATTTTTTTATGGAATTTGGGGGGGGGGGGGGGGGGGACCGGGACGTGGGGGATTGCAGGAGTGCTTAGCGACAGGGATCTCTAGTGTCTGTACCTCCTCGCCCTTGAGCTGGGCCCCCATTACACGCATGTCAGCATAACTGTGTGGTGTCCGGCGCTTTAATCCGCATAGACTGTGGCGAGCCCAAATGCGCCCAAGTAATAAGAGACAATTGTGTGGTACAGCGGCAGAGCATGGGGCCCGCGGCGATCAAAGTCTCTGACTTAGGCCTAGTGCACACCGAGCTGTTTTGGTAGCATCTTTAGAACCGCTTGCGGGTGCGGATCCGCTAGGGTAATGTATTTCAATGGGCTGGTGCACACCGGAGCGGTAGGCGTTATGCATAAACGCATACTCCCGGGCTGCAGCATTTTTTGGATTTCGGACTCCTGGCCGCAATAGCAGCATAGGGGGCGATATACAGGCTGGGAACTCGAACAGTCACTCACGTTCCCATGCCTGTCGGCCGGTGACGGGCAAACCGGAAGTGTTCGCCGGCGGGTCCTGGACCATCGGAGCAGAGCTGCGAGGGCACCGATCGGCTGCAGGGGGCTGAGGGAAGCCCCAGGTGAGTTAATCTCATTTTTTTGGCCAGACTTTAGGTTCACTTTAAAACAATTGTGCAGAGAGCAGAAAGTTTTTTCTCTCCTTGTCTTTAGTTGTCAGTCTCTCAGGATGGGGCCCCTGCGGCTGCATCCCTTGCAGGGTCTATTGTTACACCCCCTGATTTCGGAGGCGTTTCTGCCTCCAATGTTAAGTATAGGAAAAACTTAAAATGCTTGATAAAACGCCAGATCAGAGCGGTTTCCCAGGCGTTTTTGTTACAGTAGCTGTTCAGTAACAGCTTTACTGTAACAATATCTGTAATCTGCTATACAAAAAAAGCTTCACAAAACCGCAAAACGCTAGCAAAACGCTTCATAATGAGAAGAAAAAAACGCTTCAAAAACCGATAGCGTTTTGCGGATCTGCTAGCAGTTTTTGGTGTGCACTGTGCCTAAGTCATGATTTTTCTGTGCATATCAATGAAGTTAATTTACATGAAAATGTATCTATTGTACAAAACATCAAAATACCTCACAATTTTTATTAAAAAAATAAATAAAAATCACATGACTTTTATTAGATTTGTATGCGTTGCCTTTGACTTGCATTGAATTGCGACTTGCATTACACTGGACTGGTAGAGATCGGAGGCGGCTGACGTCATGTTGGAAAAATCCCAGGCTTCCAGTCTGTTAGCTGTATGTACAGTCTATATGTATGTATAGTGCCGTTATGCAAAAACCACATATTATTTTCCAAGCACTTTATTTGGGTGATCAGCCAGGGTCTCACTATCCAGCCACTTGTATTGCTTATAAGGAAATAAATATGGCAGTCTCCATATCCCTCTCACTTCAATTGTCCTTAAGGGCTCGTTTCACACTATAGCGAATCCGCATGCAGCCACCGCATGCGGATTCGCATAGGCAATACAAGTGGATGGGATAGTTTCCACTTGTGCGTCGTGCGGGTGCGTTTTGGCGTGCGGGGGAAATCTGCACGGCAGAGCAGTCAGATTTCGCGTGCGGCAGGAATGCGGGCGAATCGTCCGCAATGCTTTTAATAGGGAAATCGCATGCGGCTTTGTCATGCGGATTTCCCCGCGATTTCGCGTGCGATTTCGCATGCAATGCAATGGAACTTTGCACAGGCAGTGACATGGTTAAATTTGCCTGGCTCCTTGCCATGCGAAATCGCATGCAAAATCGCGGGGAACTCCGCATGCGGAAACGCATCCGCATGCGATTTCGTCCGCGGTGGAATCCAGGCGATTCCGCACCGGAACAGTGGAAACGAGCCCTAAACCACTTAAGCCCGAAGGGTTGTTTATTTTTTTGCATCTGAACAACTTTCACCTCCCATTCATTTGCCAATAACTTTATCACTACTTATCACAATGAATTGGTCTATATCTGTTTTTTTCCACCACCAATTAGACTTTCTTTGGAAGGTACATTTTGATAAGAATTATTTTATTCTAAATCCATTTTAACAGGAATATTAAGAAAAAAATGGAAAAATATAAATCATTATTTCTCAGTGTTTGGCCATTATAGTTTGAAATGAATACATGCTACCATAATTAAAACCCATGTATTTTATTTGCCCATTTGTCCCGCTTATTACACCATTTAAATTATGTCCCTATGGCGCCAATATTTTATTTGGAAATAAAGGTGCATTTTTTTCAATTTGCGTCCATCACTATTTACAAGCCCATAATTGAAAAAAATATATTAATATACTCCTTTGACATGCATATTTAAAAAGTTCAGACCCTTAGGTAACTATTTTTTTTTTTTTTTTTTCATTGTCATTTTTTTTATTTTATTTATTTTTTATTAAAAATTGTATGTGGGTAATTTTTGGTGTGGGAGGTAAACAGCTAATTTTAAATGTAAAAAAAATGTATTTATTTATTAACCACCTTAGCGGTATGGACGAGCTCAGCTCGTCCATTACCGCCAGAGGGTGCTGCTCAGGCCCTGCTGGGCCGATTTTGATCAAATAAAGAGCAGCACACGCACCCGGCACTTTGCCAGCCGCGTGTGCTGCCCGATCGCCGCCGCTCTGCGGCGATCCGCCGCGAGCAGCGGCGAAAGAGGGTCCCCCCAGCCGCCTGAGCCCTGCGCAGCCGGAACAAATAGTTCCGGCCAGCGCTAAGTGCTGGATCGGAGGCGGCTGACGTCAGGACGTCCATGACGTCACTCCGCTCGTCGCCATGGCGACAGGAGAAGCCAAACACGGAAGGCTGCTCATTGCGGCCTTCCGTGTTACTTTTGGCCGCCGGAGGCGATCAGAAGAACGCCTCCGGAGCGCCATCTAGTGGGCTTTCAGGCTTTTAAATTTTATTTAAAAAAAACCTTCATGCAGCTGCCCTGGCGATCTTAATAGAACGCCAGGGTGGTTAAAAAATGGATGTGTGTGTGTAGTATTATTATTTGGCCACAAGATGGCCACAGTGAAAAAGTCCTGAAAGTGTGATCGTACGCTTCCAGGAAGAAGAATGAAGATGGGGAACTTTTTGAAACTCAGAAAAACCGCAGCGTCTGATGAGACTCTGTCGGCTTATCTGGGGGGGGGGGGGGCTTCGATCAATGAAAGGGATCTATAATCCCTTTTAATGATTGCTGAGCTAACGGCCGGCGGCGGGAGCGAGCACGGGAGCCCCCACGGGAGCGCGCGCGGCCCGCAGGAGTGCGCGCAGCCCAACAGGACGAGAATGTTCGTCCAGTTGGGCTTAAGTGGTTAAAGCACACCTGAACTGAGAGGTATGTGAAGGCTGACATATTTCCCTTGAGGCTCGTTTCACAGTATAAATTGGCATTAGCGTTGCGGTGCAGCGCGTTGAATTGCCCTGCCAAAAACAGGCATTCAGGGAACACGGTGTTAGTACACGGTGTTCCCTGTCTGGCATTCAGACAAGAAGGAAGTGGCTTACGGTCACTTCCTGCTTCTGGTATGTGGAAGTGCACAGAAGCGTATTGTAAAAATACGCTTCCGCACATGCGCGCCGTGACGTTCTCTAAAGAAGCCTGCGTCGCCATAGACTAACATGAAATGCGAGCCAACAGAGATAGATGCAGGTCGCCGCGCGGTAACGTGCCTGAGCGCTAATTCGGGAATTTACGGAGCATAAGGCCGCAATGTGGGACGTATTCAAAAACACATGAGAATCGTCGTGGATCGTTCATTGAAAACTGGGATTTGCTAAATGTTTTCAAACAATATCGGAACAATGCCTAGTTGGTTTTGCACAATGTTTCACTCCCATCACTCCCATGTGTACGAGCCTTTAAACAATACAGACTGCCTGGCTGTCCTGCTGATCATCTGCCTCTAATACATTTAGCCATAGACCCTGAACAAGCATGCAGCACATCAGGTGCTCTGACTGAAGCCCGACTGGATTAGCTGCATGCTTGTTTCAGGTGTTATTCAGACACTACTGCAGCCAAAAAGATCAGCAGGGCTGACAGGCAACTGGTATTATTTAAAATGAAATAAATGTGGCAGCCTCCATATACCTCTCAGTTCAGGTGTACTTTGATCATTTTATTTCAGTACATGGCTGGTAACAATGGATATTTAGTAAGCGATACTCTGTTTTTAATGATCATAGGACTGTACCTTTTGTTAACTTGCAGCCAACAGCTTGCTAAATGGATCCATCTTCTAACCATTATAATCCATGATTGGATCCCCCCTTTAGGCCTGGAACCCACTGAAATCAGCAAACGCAAAACGCAACCACTAGCGTTTTGTCTGAGCGGTTTGCAAGCGGATTCATGCGCGTTTTTGGTCGTGTTTTGCAACATTGTATTTTTTTGCCCAGCGGGTGTGTAGCATTTTGCGTTTTGCGTTTTTATCCTGATTGGTCCTGTGAATTTTTTTTCATTTTGTTACAGTGTGCTGAACCGCAAAACGCTAGCAAAACCGCTCAGTTTAGGTTTTGCTGAGCGTTTCCGCTAGCGTTTCAATACTTTACATTGAAGCGTTAACGCTCCCAAAATGCTGCAGGTCCTGCGTTTGCGTTTCTGAGAAACGCAAACGCTCCTGTGGAAGTTGCCCCATCCATTAATATTAGCCCAGCGTTTTGGCAAACTGCTAGCGTATCGCAGTGCTGCCAAAACGCTGCCAAAAGCGCTCCTGTGGGTTCCAGCCCTAAAAGAGGATCCTGAACTCTTGCACAGGACAGAAGGAAAGCAAAGAGAAATCCACCCTGTATGTATTTAGGGAGTTTAGCCTGTCTAATTCCCTGTAATTTGATCTGAGCTTTGTCAGCTGGCTGCCTTGACAGAGCAGATAATTTGTAAACACAGGATGTTAACAATATGTCTGCTTTCCTGAAAGCAGGAAGTAGACACACTGTAGAATTATTGCAGGATTTGTCTCAGCTGTAACAAAGAAATGTTGTTGCTTATGTTTTAGAGCAGATGGGAGGTTCAGAGTTAAGGCTCTTCGCAGGGTCCTTGAGATGGAGTGAGCTGGCCTTGCTATGGGTGCCTCTCCAGTGGGAATTGTCCAGGACAGTCTGGGAATAATGTCTTGTTTATTATTAACCGAGCACGTTGTGTGGAGGTGACATTTATGGCGGGGAGACTTCCTTGTTGTTGGAGAGCCGTGATGGGTTGGAGATTGTAAATCATCAGTATAGGACACAATGACTGTGTGTTGGGCCATAACAAGGCGTGGAGTCACTTTGTCATCGATCGCTATTCAGCGTGCTTAGCAGAAGGTTCATCAGGCTCAGACATACGTGTTAAATATTGACCGTGTGACAATGACCGGCCATTAGGACTGTAATTCAGAGCGTCTGGCTTCTAGTGACCCCTGCATCCTCCTATGTTTTCTAACTTCCTCGTCTGGATATGTTGAACTTCACCCTCATCCGAGTGACCATTACTGATGAGTCGCAGTTTTGTGTTTTCATAATTACGACACAAAATGTGCAATTACGACGCAAAATTGTAATTCAAAATTATCAGAAAATGTTTAATTTCGCGATAAATCATAATTTCATGTTTCATTCGTAATTCTGTAATTAAGCAGAATTACGAAAATGACGGGTAACCTGAAATCGTAATTTGGTGCTCTACACAAAAATAAATCTCGAAAAATACTGGAAAAATGTTGTATATGGTCATAAAGGCAACATTTTGTGCAATTTTTTGTGATTAGGATTTTCCCATTACAATCATAATTCTGAAAATGATGTGAAATTTCACAAAATCGTCATAAGGACATTAATAGTAACCGTGTCCCCCCAATGTAAAAGGTGCGCCGTGTAGTATATGTTACCCGTCGGTGTCCACCACTGGCTACATACATGCTCCCTAGGTGTGACATCACACGTGCGCCCACGTATATGCTGGCAAGCAAGTGCGGCGTGTGTATGCAGACAGAGGATGGAGACTGGAGGCAGCGGCGGATGTGGACAGGTAAAGTATACTGCACGTGGTACCGGAGGGCACATTTTACACTAGGGGGACACCGCAGGGGGTTCTGTCACATTTGTCGCTCGTCCTGATGTTGACACAGTTATCGCCGTGCACCCATTCGAACGTGTGGCCTCTGCATCTTGCAGCATGTCCAATCAATACATGCAACCAATTTCGGCCCAAAATTGGTCACATCTTTGATCAGGCATGCTCTTGGCGGCACTGATTTTCATCTGATTATAATAATCTAATCAGGTGCTCAGTCGGCTGCCAAGTCGCCTGATGTATGACCACTTTAATGGCCCATACTCACGGGCTACAATTGTCGCCGCAACACGCGGCGCGCGCGTGTTGCGGCAACAGGTCGCCCGTGAGTATGCGACGTTGCACGGGCGCGCACCCTGAACTGTCGCTCGTCGCTGATGTCGCCAGGCGATTGAACCGCTCAATCGCCTGGCAACTCCGCCGCAACTGTCGCTAGTCCGCGTGAGTACGCAGACTAGCGACAGCAACCTACATAAATAATACGGAGCTTCCGGCGGGGGGAGGAGGAACATCGGCGACAGCTTCCGTCGCACCGCTGGTCTCTCTTCCGCGTGTGCACGCGAAGGGACCTGGCGAGGAGCTGTCGCTCACGTGTGCTGGCGACAGGTCAAAAAAGTTGCCCGTGAGTATGGGCCATAAGTGAGCAAGCTGCGAGCAGGGTGTGATTAGAAGGATAAGGAATGGCGTCAAATAGCACCTCTTATTAGCAGCCTGAGTGAGCTTTCAGCTGGTGGGGAAAGTGGAGGCACATTTTAGCATCTCTGCATTGGGCACTGAACTTTGTCCAGGCCCTGGTGGTTTCCTTAATTTCTTTCCTTTCAAATGTAACTTTTTATTGATCCTTGTTAGAAGACATGACAACATATGCGTTATATTGTACCGGTAGAATTTCCTTAACATCAAACATTCGGTGAAAAATACTCTCAGCCGTCATGCGCTTATCAGATTCCAGCTGTGGTTTTATGTGGGTTTAAAAAAGAGATAAGGAACATATACAACACTGTAGCAAATAATTTCCACACGTGGCCCATGGTTAGAGGTTATTATTATTATTAATATAGATTTATAAAGCGCCAACATATTCTGTGGCGCTGTACAAAGTAGGTTGAGCCACAGGACTGCATTTATCTCTCTCTAGAAGGGTAATTTTAAGTTTTGTGTTGTATTTTACATTTCAAGCTTTCAAATGTAAACCATTCCTTTGCCTTTTCAGCGTCATTTCAAAACTGTTTATTTTCACTATAGTTCCTCTTTAGGGCTGGTTCAGACGGGCGTTTTTGTGGCGTTTAACGCAGCGTTTCAGACGCAGCGTTTTTTGGGATCTACTGCCATCCCATGCAAGTGAATGGGAGCGTTTAGAGCTGGCTTTTGCAGGCTTTCATGAAAGCCTGGCAGTAGATCCCAGCGTTGCATCTAGTCTCAAAAGCAACATGCTGCTTTCAGAGGCAGTAAACGCGAGGAAACAATAGCAGAGACCAGAACTGCTAGCCTTGAACGCTTTTCAAAAGCCTTCAAAAGCTAGCTTTTAAACGCTGGCGTTTAAACGCTGGCGTTTGAACGCAATGCCAAGCAAAAGCTCAGCAGACGCCCGTGTGAACCAGCCCTTAAGCTGTGATAGTTAATGTAATCAAAAAGTGCTTCATTTTCACTATAATTATGTATAAATGATTTAGTCAGTGTTTGCCCATTGTAAAATCTTTTAAATCCCTGATTTACTTTCTGACATTTATTACATGGTGACATTTTTACTGCTGGCAGGTGATGTAGCTGCTGCATGCTTTTTTGGCAGTTGGAAACAGCTGTAAACAGCTATTTCCAACAATGCAACAAGTTTCACAGACAGGAAACTGCCAGGAGTACCACGGTCCCCAGAGTTTCTTGTGGGAGGGGTTTCACCACAATATCAACCATACAGCGCCCCCTGATGGTCTGTTTGTGAAAATGAATAGATTTCTCATGTAAAAGGGGGTCTCAGCTACTGATGGGGATAAAGTTAAATTCTTGGTCGGAGTTTCTCTTTAATAGAGATTATACCATAGGAAACAGCAAATCAAAAGAGAGTTTGAGACAGGGAGGGAGCCCATGCACCTCATGGGGCTGGAGGAAGCCCCAGGTAAGTATAAATAATAAAGTGTGTACCGTCTCAGGTACACTTTAGCCACTTCAACCCACAGGCTGTTTTACCCTTATTACCAAGAGCTATTTTCAAACATTTTGCACTCCTCCCATTCATTTGGCAATATCTTTATCATTGCTTATCACACCTGAATGATCTATACCAGGCATGGGCAAACTCGGCCCTCCAGCTGTTATGGAACTACAAGTCCCACATGACTGTGGCTGTCAGACTCCTGCAATGCATTGTGGGACTTGTAGTTCCTTAACAGCTGGAGGGCCAAGTTTGCCCATGTCTGTTCTATACCTTGTTTTTTTTCGCTACAAATTAGACTTTTTTTGTGGGAAATACTTGTTTTCAGTAATAGCCTTATTTTCTACGCTTTTCATAGGGAAAAACAAGGGAAAAAACCACACTATTTATTCAATTCCATCCCTATAGTGTTAAAATAAATAAATGCTACTATAGATAAAGTAGGCGTAATTTATTTATTTATTTATTTTTAACTTTACTTTCGGTATTATGAATACACATGGCTCCTTATTGGAGTCATGTTCATTCATTCCCAATCCCATGCACTTCCATTGGCTCGGGGAACACATGTTCCCTTCACCAATCCCCAACGTGTAAATCACTCCGTGAACAAGTTGGTGAGCGCACATGCGGCACCCGCTGCCGATTTATGGGACAGATATCGGTACATCCTGTTTGTGTAAGTGAGGCAGAATCGGGATGTACCAGTATATCCAGATTGTGTTAACAGGTTACACACTGAGCACAGGTGAGGAAGGGTGGGCAATAATGGACTTGGGATTACTTCACTTTAGTACACAAGTCTGTATGATTTATCACTATAAATATCTTTAAGCTTCAGTAAGCACCTGCTGTTTTAGGGCAATTCGCAGGCAACCATGGTAACAATATACAGTATATTAACAATATAAAGCTATATAAATGTATTATAATAATAGCATCTGAGTGTGACCGTGGTGAGGACATTAAAGTGTAAGCTCTGTACAGTGATCTCTGTACAGTGCTGTTGAATATGTCAGAGCAATATAAACGTATACTAATAATAGTGTGTGGCTGTGATGAGAACATTAGAGTGTAAGCTCCTCTGGTGCAGAGACTGATGGGAAGGGATCAGTGATCTCTGTACAACGCTGTGGAATATGTCAGAGCTATATCAATGTATAATAATAATAGTATGTGACTGTGGTGAGGACATTAGAGTGTAAGCTCCTCTGGTGCAGAGACTGATGGGAATGGATCAGTGATCTCTGTACAGCGCTGTGGTATATGTCAGAGCTATATCAATGTATAATAATAATAATAATAGTGTGTGACTGTGGTGAGGACATTAGAGTGTAAGCTCCTCTGGTGCAGAGACTGATGGGAATGGATCAGTGATCTCTGTACAGCGCTGTGGTATATGTCAGAGCTATATCAATGTATAATAATAATAATAGTGTGTGACTGTGGTGAGGACATTACAGTGTAAGCTCCTCTGGTGCAGAGACTGATGGGAGTGGATCAGTGATCTCTGTACAGCGCTGTGGAATATGTCAGAGCTATATAAATGTATACTAATAATAGTGTGTGACTGTGGTGAGGGCATTAGAGTGTAAGCTCCTCTGGTGCAGAGACTGATGGGAATGGATATGTGATCTCTGTACAGCGCTGTGTAATATGTCAGAGCTATATAAATGTATGATAATGATAGTGTGTGACTGTGGTGAGGACATTAGAGTGTAAGCTCCTCTGGTGCAGAAACTGATGGGGAGGGATTCTGGAGCCAGTAAGGTTGGTCAGTGTTGGGTATCTGTAGGCTGCCCCTGTAACATGAACAGACAGGTCACAGTAGAGAGATTTATGGTGCTTAGTGAATCAGTCTGGGGCTCGTGTCTCTTGTCACCTTATTACAATTAGTGGAAGTAACCAGTGAGAGCTCCGTCAATAATTAGCCACCATATTGTTCACTCTAATGTCCGTTTTGTAACCATTTTAGCCCATAAACGCATAGAAGTCATTCAGTACCTACAGGAGTGACAACAAGCCCAATCTGGCCAATCAGAATGGTTAGTAATACAGAATACCCAGCAAGCTCATGGTGAACCAGAACTTCTAGGAGTGTTTAAGGGGTTACAAAGGACCAAAAGCCCTCCTACTAAAATGCTATACAAAACAAAAGTTTGTCCTCTTAAAACAGAAGTTATTTGGGATAATTCAGGTTGGAGTGAGCATATGATGTTTCCCACAATGCATCACTGCTGGATATGCAAATTATCCTTTGTTGTCTCGGTCGGGTTGTGGCAGAGTATTTTTTCAATACACATACTCTTAATAGGATGGCTGAAGGAGGGCCCCTACTGGGCTACTCTGCTCCACGGGGCCCCGGTGCAGTCGCAATCTCTACATCCCCTATTACAACACCACTGCCATCTTGATTGTAAGCTCTCAGGGGCAGGGACCTCCTCCTAGTGATCCTTACTCTGTTATAATTTATCATATGAACATGTCCCAGTATTGGTGATGTCACCATACATCAGCTATGTGTGTACAGCCAGTCCCCTACTTACAAACAGCTTGCACTCCAGGAGTTTGTTTAGAATTTGTGTGTAAGTGGAGTCATGCGTTGATTTACTTTCTGACAACTCTGGGTTTAGACATATAGTATAAATTATATTTTCTCAACCTGCTTTAGTTTTAAACCACTTACACAACAGTTTAGGCATTACTGTAACATTTACGAACAAAAATATGTAATAACATAAACAGCGCTGTATATCTTGTACTTGGAGACAACTTTGTTCTTATGTACAAGAAATTGTAACTGAAGCCATTTGTAAATAGGGGACTGTCTGTATTTGTATTGCTGGATGTCCTGATTGTATTTTTATTATTATTTAGTATTTATATAGCGCCGACATATTACGCAGCGCTGTACAGTGTATATATATATTGTCTTGTCGCTAACTGTCCCTCAAAGGAGCTCACAATCTATTCCCTACCATTGCCATATGTCTATATTATGTAGTGTAAGTACTGTAGTCTAGGGCCAATTTTTTAGGGGGAGCCAATTAACTTATCTGTATGTTTTTGGAATGTGGGAGGAAACCGGAGTGCCCAGAGGAAACCCACGCAGACACGGAGAGAACATACAAACTCTTTGCAGATAGTGCCCTGGCTGGGATTCGAACCAGGGACCCAGTGCTGCAAGGCGAGAGAGCTAACCACTACGCCATCGTGCTGCCCATTGTACAGAGTTGTGCACTTCTCACATATCTATCTATGTTCCCCACTGTTTGTTTTGTACTATGTACAGCGCTATGGAAGATGTTGGCGCTATATAAATAAACAATAATGTCTTCTCTATCTGTCCCTCTGTCCCAGTGCTGGGGCTAGGTGTGTACGAGGGCATACATTAAAAAGGGCGCCCGGAAAAAAGGGTGCAGGGTTAGCCTTTTAGTAGAATCTCGCTAGGGATATTCTACTACTGATTTTCCACAGTAGAATATTTTATTTACCGATATTTTACTATGGCTAAACCTAACCCTACTCTCACACAGAACCCTCCCCTCTACCGATGCTAACCCTAAGACCCCCCCCCCCCCCCGGTGGTGCCTAACCCTGGAACCCCCCCCCACGGTGGTGCCTAAACCTAAGACCCTCCACCCTGGTGGTTCCTAGCCCTAACCTCCCCCATGGTGGTGCCTAACCTTAAGACCCCCCTCCCCATGGTGCCTAACTCTATGACCCCCTGGTGGTGCCTAACCCAAAGACCCCCTGGTAGTGCCTAAACCTAAGACCCCCCCACCCTGGTGGGGCCTAACCCTAAGACCTGCCCTGGTAGTGCCTAACCCTAACCAGCCCCCCTGGTGGTGCCTAACCCTAAGACCCCCCCTGTGGTGCCTAACTCTAACGCCCCCTGGTGTGTAAACCTAACCCCTCATTTCTTGGGGGTACAAGGAGGCCTACTTGCGGCGCCCCTGTTGAGATGCAAGTATTTGCGTGGGCCAACTCCTGCAGGAATGTCAGGAAGGTAGCCTTAGATCCTGCACAATCTGGTAGGCGATTGCAGCTTGCAACGCTTTGCCATTTTAATTAGACGAGAGTCAGTTTAAATTTGAATGAGTCATTAGACTTGAGGCAGCCAGTATATAAGTCAGGTGAAACTGGTCAGAAGCACACACCTTTCACTCTCCTTGGATTGCATTGTAAACCTAACCCCTCCTGGTGGAACCTAACTCTAAATCCCCCCTCATGCTAACCACCCTCCCCCCCTCTTTTGCAAAGCCGCAATATGCATCTGTGAAGGAAAATTTGGGCGCCCAGAGATGCCCGATTAGCAGCAAGAGGGTCCATTTATTTGCAGACAGGCTTGCGGATAAAAACATGGCCTGTGGATAACTACATTGCGGCATTGAATAGCAGGTGCTCTTTGCGGAAGCCGTGATTTGCAGCAAAAAGGGGAAAACTGAGCGTCCTGCGGCTGATGCTAGCAGTAGCCGTCATGCGCCCAAATGTCCCTCTTTTGCCGCTAAATAAGGCTTTTATCATAGGCGGTTTTTTTCCGTAAGGGCTCCTGTGCCCTTTTCTCCTGACTCTAGTACTAGGTAGCTGTCTCAATGCTTCATACAGAAATAGCGATCTCAGTTCCGTCTGCAGAATTGCTAATGAGGCCTATCAGTATTGAGAGATATGCAATCACAGTGAATGATCCCCCGAGGGCGCCTGTATACAGGGACAGTTTCTGCTGCCTCTGTG
Source organism: Hyperolius riggenbachi (assembly GCF_040937935.1). Classification (NCBI taxonomy): domain Eukaryota; kingdom Metazoa; phylum Chordata; class Amphibia; order Anura; family Hyperoliidae; genus Hyperolius; species Hyperolius riggenbachi. The sequence goes on along the minus strand of NC_090646.1, from coordinate 22,617,351 downwards.
CATTATATCCTCACTGATCAATGACACAATCATTTCTCACTGACTATGGGCCTCTGAGCAGCGATACTGCAGCAGGAAGATTGATCTGCCGAAACACACAGATGATGGATACCCCAAAGTTAACCATTAACCCCACTTCTGAGTTGGGGGGTCTCTGGGCTCCTGGAACAGGGGGGGATTCCAACGCAGCAGCCTGGAGATGGATTGGAAGTGGTTTAAAGTTTAACCCGGTCACTGTGCAGGGTGACAGTGACAGTGAGGAGGGGACACAGGACAAGGAGGGGGGGAAGATGGATGGAGAGTGATTGTGAGATTCATCATCTGACATCAGAGGCAGGTTACAGCACAGCGGACTGTACGTTATTATATATGCTATTCATTCATTGTACATAAGCTGTTACCTTCCCCAGCCCTTTGTGTGAGACGCAGGCCCATAGGCAGCTCACTATTTCTCCTGAGTATTCTCCTAAGCTGATATTTTTACCCCTTATTAGTAAAATGCCTTTTAAGCCATCAGCAAGCAGGAACATTTTGACAAAACCTTTTCTCTCACTTTTTGGACCTTTTCTTCCATTGCAAAGGGTTGAAAAGTTATTTTTAAACCACTTAAGGACCAGGGGATTTTCTTCTGATCGGTGCTGAGTGGGCTCTACAGCCCGCAGCACCGATCAGGAGTGCAGCAGGGCGATCAGACTTCCCCCCTTTTTTCCCCACTAGGGGGATGTCCTGCTGGGGGGGGGGGTCTGATCGCCGCCGGCTACCCGCACTTTCCCGGGAGGGGGGCTCTTCAAAGCCCCCCTCCGGAGCGCTTTCCGCCCTCCCCAGCTTTCCCTCCCTTTCCCTTACCCTCTGAGCGGCGCGGCCTGATAGGATAGGCTTCTGCCTATCAGATGCCGGCGATCCCCGGCCAATCAGAGGCCGGGGATCGCCGATCTACATCACGGCAGCAGCCCGTGTGATGTAAACAGCGGGGATTTCTTCCCCGCGTGTTTACATTTTGCCGGCGAGCCGCAATCGGCGGCTCTCCGGCTGTTCACAGAGACACCCTCCGTGAACTGGCATGGAAAGGCCGCTCGTCCGAGCGGCCGTTTCCATGCTATACCACTAACGACCCGCCGACGCCTATGGGCGTTAGGCGGTCGTTAAGTGAGAAGATGAAAAATGATCTCCCAGGAGAAAACTTAAGGGGCTTGATTCACAAAGCGGTGCTAACTGTTAGCACGCCTGTGAAAACCCCCTTAGCACGTCTAAACGAGCTTTTCGCGTGCAAAACTTTATGCGCGCAAAACTTTATGCGCGTAAAACATTACGCGCACACTGCACAGAGCTCCGCGTGAAGTGCCTGTTAAAGCCTATGGGACTTAGCGCGCGCATAGGACTTTGCGGTGCTTAGCGCGCAATCTGATTGAGAAAACCGGTGCTAACCTACTTAGCACCCTGGCTAGCGCACCTAAAGACTTTAGACGTGCTAAGTAGGTTAGCACCGCATAGTGAATCAAGCCCTATGTGTTCATACATCAGGTGACTTGGCGGCCGATCGAGCATCCCATTCAATTATTATAATTGAATCAGATGAAAATCAGTGCTGCCAAGAGCATGCTAAATAAAAAATATTCAGATAAATGACTTGTTTTCCTCGACATAGGCCTTCCAACTACCAATATGACAGACTCCTCTGAGGACAGTCAGTGACATGACTATGTACTCTGTAATGTGCGCAAGAAGATGTCACTGCTATATAAATACACAATAATAATATGGTAGGACATTAGACTATGACTATGGTAGGATTAGACTGTGAGCTCCTCTGGGGACAGTCAGTGACATGACTATGTACTCTGTAAAGTGCTGCAGAAGATGTCAGTGCTATATAAATACATAATAATAATATGGTAGGACATTAGACTATGACTATGGTAGGATTAGACTGTGAGCTCCTCTGGGGACAGTCAGTGACATGACTATGTACTCTGTAAAGTGCTGCAGAAGATGTCAGTGCTATATAAATACATAATAATAATATGGTAGGACATTAGACTATGACTATGGTAGGATTAGACTGTGAGCTCCTCTGGGGACAGTCAGTGACATGACTATGTACTCTGTAAAGTGCTGCAGAAGATGTCAGTGCTATATAAATACATAATAATAATATGGTAGGACATTAGACTATGACTATGGTAGGATTAGACTGTGAGCTCCTCTGGGGACAGCCAGTGACATGACTATGTACTCTGTAAAGTGTTGCAGAAGATGTCTGTGCTATATAAATACATAATAATAATAATAATAATAATAATAATAATATGAATATGATAGGACATTAGGCTATGACTATGGTAGGATTAGATTGTTGGCTCCTCTAAAGACAGTCAGTAACTATGTACTCTGTAAAGTGCTGCAGAAGATGTCAGTGCTAAATAAATACATAATAATAATAATAATAATAATAATAATAATAATAATAATAATATGGTAGGCACATTAGACTATGACTATGGTAGGATTAGAGTGTGAGCACCTCTGAGGACAGTCAGTGACATGACTATGTACTCTGTAATGTGCTGCAGGAGATGTCAGTGCCAGGGCCGGCCCGCTCATGAGGCGGGGTGAAACTTTTGCCTCAGGCGGCAAATTTCCAGGGGCGGCATCCGCCCGTCCGTGCGGGGAGCTGGCCGCCGAGCTGGAGGGGTAGCTGGCAGGACGGGGGTATTGGGCCTAGCGGCGGGGAGGGTGTCGGACCTGGGTCCCCCGTCCTCCGCTCCCCTCCAGCCTTACATAAAAGCAGCCGCTATTTGTAAGAGGCACGGGCGGGGAGGACTCACCTCTTCCTCGATCCAGCGTGCACTCCACTGACGTCACTTCCTGCATCGCTGCAGGAAGTGATGTCAGTGGAGCGCACGCTGGGAAGAGGTGAGTCCTCCCCGCCCGTGCGTCTTACAAATAGCGGCTGCTTCTTCTATGTAAGGCTGGAGGGGAGCGGAGGACGGGGGACCCAGGCGAAAAATTTTTTTTGCCTCAGGCGGCAAAAAGTCTAGGGCCGGCCCTGGTCAGTGCTCTGTAAATACATAATAATAATATGGTAGGACATTATACTATGACTATGGTAGGATTAGAGTGTGAGCTCCTCTGAGGACAGTCAGTGACATGACTATGTACTCTGTAATGTGCTGCAGAAGATGTCAGTGCTCTATAAATACATAATAATAATATGGCAGGACATTAGACTATGCCTATGGTAGGATTAGAGTGTGAGCTCCTCTGAGGGCAGCCAGTGACATGACTATGTACTCTGTAAAGTGCTGCAGAAGATGTCAGTGCTATATAAATACATAATAATAATATGGTAGGACATTAGACTATGACTATGGTAGGATTAGATTGTGAGCTCCTCTAGGGACAGTCAGTGACATGACTATGTACTCTGTAAAGTGCTGCAGAAGATGTCAGTGCTATATAAATACATAATAATAATATGGTAGGACATTAGACTATGACTATGGTAGGATTAGATTGTGAGCTCCTCTAGGGACAGTCAGTGACATGACTATGTACTCTGTAAAGTGCTGCAGAAGATGTCAGTGCTAAATAAATATGTAGTGAGTAAACTGCTCCATATGCTGGGCCTCTGGCAGCAGCACTGTAGTTGGAGTCTGCAGAGCTCACAGTCTCTCTGCCCTTTGTGCCTCCAGAGGGAAAGTTATGCTGGGAATACACGGTTCGTTTTTGCCTTCGTTTAAACCTTCGTTTCGATTGTGCCTTTTGTCCTTTTCGATCCCGAAATAATCGGTCATACGGTTAATATCACCACCCACGGTTTCGTTTTTTTCTTCGATTCTGATGGTTTCGTTTTTCCAATGATCGAAGGCTGCAAAGAAACGAAACGAAAATCCCTTTTTACAGGGACGGACTAGCATAAACGAATATATAATCGATCTGAACAGCCATCAAGCCTACCAATGGCTCGATTAGATGGATAAAGAGAGATAATATCAAACATGTTCGATCACTAGTCGTTCGTTTTTGGGGTCTATTAATCGAAACTATAATGAGATTATGACTATTTTCACATACGTTTTCAACACTCGATTCGTTTACCGAACGAATCGAAGGTTTAAACGAAGGCAAAAACGAACCGTGTATTCCCAGCATTAGGGGCTGATCCAGGCCCCCTGCTGGACATTGCCTGCTACTGAATAGAGCACAGCAAGAGGTCCTGTGCTGTAGAGAGATGTAAATAGGCTATTGTTACTAATTGAGAGAGGAGTCCCCTATTCATCATACACAGTGATACAGCTGCTGCCTGTCACAGCACAAAGCCTCAGAGCTTGTCACAGGAACTGGCAGGAGTGGGCCCTCCAGAGGGACCAATGTGTGTTTGTGTCCAGCCAGCAGGGGGCCTGCAACACAAGCACACATCACCAGGGATCAAAGTCACAGCAATGGCCAGCTACAATGTCCTATACACACAGAGCAGGGTAACCATTAACTCTGCCCCCCGCAGTGCCCGGCACAGACTAGCGCCCAACCCCCACCGGTCCTACATGGCGGCCTGGTATGTGACTCTGTCAGGAGTATGGACACTGACTTCCGAGCAGGATCATCCACTAGGCAACCTAGGCAGGTGCTTGGGGCCTATGTGTGTCAAGGGGCACACCTGCCATCTTCTCTGGCCTCTCTCCACTTCAGCTTACCAAAAGGTTTACAGGGGGCGCAAAATCTACTACCTTGCTTAGGACCGCATTACATCTTAATCCATCTCTGACTGAATTGCTAGATCTGTCCCAGGATGTGGATCAAGCTCCCAGCAGGTGGGGTTTACAGACACAACCCTACATGTACTAAAGGTGGCCATACACTGGTCGATTTTCCATCAGATTCGACCAACAGATAGATCCCTCTCTGATGAATCTGATCTGAGAGGGATCGTATGGCTACCTGTACTGCAAACAGATTGTGAATCGATTTCAGCATGAAACCAATCACAATCTGTTGTGGTGGTGGTGGTGCCGCCGTCGTCACCCCCCCCCCCCCCTCACATACATTACCTGCTCCGCCGGTGCGACTCCCCAGGTCTCCGCTCTGGTCTGGTCTCCGGATCCAGCAGGCTTCACTTCTTCACTGTCTGGGGGATATTTAAACAGTAGAGCGCCCTCTACTGTTTAAACTTCCTGCCGGTACAGGAAGAAGTGAAGCCTGCTGGATCCGGAGCCCAGCAGTGACCGGGGGGATACGCGCCGGCCGGATCAGTTAATGTATCAAGCTGTATTGCGTCGGTCGTCCAGCACTCGAACGCCGCTAGCGACGCGCTCCCTACCCGCAGGCGATCGACGGTAATTTCCCGCACGGAGCGATCAACGGGGCCGATCTATTTCGGGACGGAATAGATCGAAATTTAGCGGTAACGTTAACGATTTGACAGCAGAATCGATCCCAGTGATCGAATCTGCTGTCGATCGGCGGGGAATCGGCCCAGTGTATGGCCAGCTTAAAGAGGAACTCCAGTGAAAATAATTTAATATAAAAAGGTGCTTAATTTTTACAATAATTATGTATACATGATTTAGTCAGAGTTTGCTCATTGTAAAATCTTTCCTCTCCCAGATTCACATTCTGACCTGTATTACATGGTGACATTGTTACTGTGGGCAGATTATGTAGCTGTTCTGGCTTTAACAGACAGCTATAAACAGCCATTTCCTGTGTGTGTCATTGTTACATTGTGGCAGTTTGCCCAGAGTACCGTACGGTACCAGAGCCTCTTGTGGGAGGGGTTTCAGCACAAAATCAGTCATACAGCGCCCCCTGATGGTCTGTTTGTGAAAATCATTATATTTTTCATGTAAAAGTGGGTATCAGCTACTGATTGGGATAAAGTTCAATTCTTGGTCGGAGTTTCTCTTTAAGTCTTTTTCCAAGTCTCACTATAGCCTGATATGACCCAGACAAGAGTTTCCAACTCTTGCTGTCGGATCACAGTGTTTTGTCTCGTGCCTAACCTCAACCCCTTCCCCTTAAAATGTACATAAAGTGAGAGGGATATGGAGGCTGCCATATGTATTTCCTTTTAAATAATGCAGGTTACCTGGCTAACCTGCTGCTCCTCTGCCTTTTAATCATAGACCCTGAACAAGCATGCAGCAGATCAGGTGCTCTGGCTGAAGTGTGACTGCATTAGCTGCAGGCTTGTCTCAGGTGTGTGATTCAGATGCAGCTGCAGCCAAAGAGATCAGAAGGGCTGCCAGGCAACTGGTATTGTTTAAAAGGAAATAAAAATGGCAGCCTCCAAATTACACATCCAGAGGAAGGGATTAAGCAGTTAGTAGGGCAATATATTTAATGTATTTCCCTGAGATTTCCAGGCACACGGAGAGCCATCCTTCAGCTTCTTACTACGCCCAAATCAAGAGCAGCCGGCAAATACTAACAACAGCTAGTCCCGTCAATCCTGTCCAGACCAATTAAGAGACAAGGGGACTGGGGCTGTTTCTTCCTGCATCCTTTCTGCATTTAACCCAAAAATGAGAATCAGCAGAGCTAGTGCTGTGAGTTCAGCACTGCCCTGCCTGTTCTACCTTTCAAAGCAGCCTATTTCTGTACTGTCGTAGGGGGTGTGGCCTGCTTCCTTCCACGCTAATGGCCAGTCAGAGCTTCCCATAGAGTAACTCTAGGTTAACAAACAGGAGCTCTGATACAGCTGTAGCAGAGTCAAGATCTCTGGGCTGAAGGGGTAGCTTTAGTTATAGCTTATAATCAGCTGGGAGGTGTGGCTTCAGCAATCACCCCCCTCTGCCCATGTGACTTAAAGAGGACTTGTAGTGAAAATAACATAATAAAATTGCTTATTCTTCACAGTATTCATTTATAGGATATTTAGTCAGTGCTTGCCCATTGCAAAATGTTTGCTTTCCCTGATTTACATTCTGACATCTATCACATTTATCTTTAGTCCTGCCAGGTGATCTGCCACGGAATGTTGGTTACTGAGAGTTCTATGCACAGAGGGAGATGCTGCTTGCTTGGCAGTTGGAAACAGTTATTTCCCACAATGCAACGAGGTTCACAGACAGAAAAATGTCAGGACCATAGCCATGACATCACACTGTATCAGGGGTTTCACCACAATATCAGCCGCACAGACCCCCATGATGATATATTCCAGAAAAGGTAAATATTTTCTTGGGGCAAAGGGGGTATCAGCTACTGATTGGGATGGACTTCAATCCTGGGTTACAGTTCCTCTTTAAGTGGGTGTGGACATTTCGGGTCAGGGCGTCACAGAATCAGAAGGGATTGGGCCACAGACCAGCCTGTCCGGGCCCCCGGAAGACGTACTCAGGAATGCGATCAGCGTCCGTAACGGAAAAGGTTAACACAGCAACAGAAATCACGTTTCTCAGATCCCCCCACCATCCTTGTTGTCATGGTGATTTGATTTCAGCTGAACGCTCACACTTTTCATGATCTAAATCCTCTTCCCAGAATGCAGCTCTCTCTCTCTCCCTGTCATGGCCGCCCCATGTTAATGACATGTCATCACCTGGCTGGAAAGGTCACAGGATTAGCGATAAAGCTGTGACATTGCACCAGTTCACATGGGGCTTCCATTGCCTGGCCAGACCTCTCACCATAGGAGGGCCCAGGGGCGTAACAATAGACCCTGCAAGGGCTGCATCCCCAGGGGGGCCCGAAGAAGCACGGGGCCCCGTGGGGGGAGAAGTTTCTTTTCCCTGTCCTGAGAGACTGACAGATAAGGGCACAGGGAGAAAAAGCTTTCTGTTCTCTGCACAATTGTTCTAATGACTGCATCTGCTCAGCCACTGATAAGGAATCATACAAAGTTTTGTAGACAAAGATTTGTAGACAGTCCCTATTCAGTGTTCAGCAGGGTCTTGTGTACAGCCCCTAGCCTCTCTACCCCTCCCCAAGTGCTCTGTACTGTGGTGATGCTGGAGGAGTCTGCAGAGCCCCGCCCCCAACCTCTCTACCCTTCCCCAAGCACTGTGTACCTGTAGTGATGCTGGAGGAGTCTGCAGAGCCCCGCCCCTATCCTCTCCACCCCTCCCCAAGTGCTGTGTACTGCAGTGATGCTGGGGGAGTCTGCAGAGCCAGTTCTGCTCCATCAGAGGTGGACAGAGTGAGTGTAATGAGCTGAGGCTGGGAGCACACTCCTCTGTCGTTTTTCTGTATGCATTTTCTGCACATCATGTGTGTCTGTATGTGTGAAAACATGCACGTTTTATCACAGAAGCTAATGTAACTGATAGAGAAAATGCTTCCAATGCTTCACTGCTGTCTGTTTTTATCTGCATGGGGAAAACACATTCATGTGTGCACTGGCCAATTGAAGAAAATTGGTTCTCGGTTACCTGTGCAGAAAGCGAGGGTGGGGGAGGAGGGGGACTAGTAATTTCTAGTTACACCCCTGGGAGGGTCTCTTAGTTTACTGAGACTTCTGGCCTTTAGCTGGACTCCTCCTGCTTCCCCCTCCTTATAGCGGAGGTGAAAAGTCACTAAGGTGAGATTATTCATTGGATGAGTTTTGTACATCAGCCCCTGATATCCATAACTGGAATGACTTTAATTGGAACTCTACCTAAAATGGGAAAGTATTTTTATAAATGTTCTGGACTTCCTATGATGGGAAAAAGGTTTTGTGGGGTGGCACCACTTACCAGAGGAGTGGTTCCACAACCTTGGCTGCTAAGCCACGTCACCCGGTAAGTCAATAGGCAAAGTCCGAAGGTAGGTTAGAATTAGCATACCTTGTTTAAATGAAGTAACAGTTTATTGCAGGTGTCAACACAAGTTTGACAATTGTTTGGTGCCCCGGGGGGGGGGGGGGGGGGTCTCCTTCTGCAGAAAAGTGTTGTTTGTCTGCACTTTTCTGAAGAAGGGGACCTCCCACGGCCCCAATACGATTGTCAAACCTGTGTTGACACATGCAATAAACCGTTTTTTTTTTGTTTTTTTTTTAGCTTTCTTGGCTCCTGTTGCATGCAACAGGAGTCCCGGGTAAGCAAGGCTATTAGCCCCGTGCACAGAAAAAGCGTGAGTGCCCTAAAGCACCCCCACAAAACGTGCACGAGTAGCCACAGGCCCCACAATGCAGCAGGGCCCTTCCGGTGTTCCCCGAAGGGAACTTATCGCCCTTTGCCATCGGCGCAGGGGGTACTAAGCATCCTCCTACCCAAGGGTTGGAGGACACTGGCGGCATCCTCCAACACCCGAAGGGCTGGAGGACCCTGGACTGCCCTGTGGTTGCCCACAGGGCCTGGGCCATGTGGCCATCCACATGGTCCGTGGCTCCCCCGAGGGGAAGCCAGGTGGGAACCGAAGTCCCCTGGGGACAAGTCCCCGGTGCCAGCAAGCTGACCCCGACCTTGCGGCCGGAGTGATAAAAATTCTGCACTCTCCCTAGCCAAAAGGCCGGGGAGCTGCGTTAGTTGGCTATGCATATGGGCAGTACAGACATGCAATAAACCGTTACTGCACTTAAACTAGGTATGCTAAGCTACCTTTGGACTTTGCCTATGCTGGGAGGTGCAGCCAGTCTGTGGTGCTGTACACGATTGGGGTGGTGCCTTGCTGTCAGGCCCCCCAATGATTTTGATCACCTTTTAGGAAGTACTTGTTGCCTTCTAGTTCAGATGCAGGCCACAAATCTCTCATGTTCAGGTGGAAATGTTTCAGACTGGATGTAACAAGTGTAGCCAGTCAGTGCTTCATATGCAACATTATACACAGTATGATACAGTCTACAGGCGTGGTTAGAGGTGTGACAGGGGCGTGTCTTAAAGTGTCCCTATGGTGTAACCACTTCCCTGTCTCTGTCCTCCTTTCTCTGTCTCTATTTCCTCTTTCTTTGTCCCTCCTCTTGTGTCTCTGTCTTTGTCCCCCCCCCTCGCATTTCTGTCCCCCCACTCTCTGTCTCTGTTCTTCCTTATCTGTCTCTGCCCCCCCCCCCCCTTATGCTTCTCTGCTGCCCCCCTTTCTGTGTCTCGATTCATCCCCCTCCCCCTTTTGTGTCTCTTCCCCCTCCTCCTCTGTGTCCCCCTCCTTCTGTGCCTCGGTTTCCCCTCTGCATTTCTGTCCCCCTTCTGTGTCTCCTCCCCCTCCTCCTCTGTGTGTCCCCCTTCTGTGTCGCTGTCTCCCACCGCCCTCTTAGTTTCTGTCCCCATCTCTGTCTCTGCCCCCCCCCCCCCTATACGTCTTTGTCCTCGCTTCTGTCGCTTCTGTGACTTTTTTTCTTCTCTCTCTTTTCTCTACTTTTCTTTCCCATTTGGTCAGTGAAGTTTAGATCTGCATGAATGAGATGACGAGTAGTTTTCAGAGCCTTGAAGCCCTCCCACACACAATCCCCCTCTGTGCCTGTTCCTGTACCTCGCCCGCACCGTGAATGGTAAGTGGCGGTTTGCGCAGGAAAGTGGCAGCGGTAAAGACGCCTGTACTACTGAGTAAAGAGGTGGCGCTTTACAATGAGGCTGACATCAGCGATAAACAGGGACCAGCCTAACAAAACAATTCATTGTTTTCATATTGCGCAGTTGTGGAGTGAAGTACAGAGAGTCTTTGTCACAAGGCCAATTCCTGAGAGATTTCATGCTGGAATTGTTCAGGAATTGGTCTGTGGCGTATGGCCAGCTGACAGACCTCTCTCCGATCAGAAAGAAATCTGTCTCTGGGTCGATCTGCCTATACATCTTCTGATGTATGGGCACCTTAACTGGTACGTCAGTCAGGGATCTTACAGGGTGTCCCAGTACATGTTGGCATTTATGGTTCCCTTAATGAACTGTGGATCCCCAATGCCAGCAGCACTCATGCAGCCCCAGGCCATGACACTTCCACCACCATGCTTCACTGTAGGCAAGACACATTGGTCTTTGTGCTCCTCACCTGGTTACCGCCCCACATGCTTGACACCATCTCAACCAACTGGTGGCTTCATGAGCCTTTGACCATCTGTTGTCTGTTCTTTAGAGGCAGTTTTCAAATGACCGTTGTACATGCAAGCTGTTTGGCTCACAGTTGAACATTGTGTTCTGCTCTATGGAGAGGGAAGGGGGAAAGGCACAAGTGACTTCCTGTAAAGTTACCAGAGGTAAAAATAGGTACTGTGAAAACATACACCTCAGTGTGTCACCTCAGTCTGTCACATGACCCAGAGATCTGTGCATATATAGAGCCACCAGCAGAGTTGGCGTTTCCTCCTCCTGTGGTCAGCTCTGTGTTCTCAAGAATAGATGGACTGGTGCCCTCTACAAGCTCCTCCTTGATTCCTTCCTCTTAGTGATGGAGTGAGGGGAGGAGTTTGGACGCCAATCCTAGGTTTTTAGAGCGTTATCAAAAATAATATTTTTGTATACATTCCACGGCCGCACCTGACTAGTTACAGTGAAATTCCACCTTTTGGGAAAATAAAACAGTTCAACTTTACCTATTGTATTAAACGCACGCATTATTTGAATTTGTTTGAATTCACACAACCTCTGTTTGTGACTGGGAGTGTCTAAGAGCTTCCTGCCAGTCACTCAGTTTATGCAGGTGTGGAAAACAAGCCACATTTCTTCCAGTCCTAGGCAGCTTATTACTGCTGCAGGAAGTGGAATCTGAACTGAGCTGAGTTTTTTGTTGTTGTTGTTGTTGTTGTTTTTATTTTATTTTTTTTAAACACCAGCCTAATATTGTGTTGATCCCCTTGAGCCCACAAAACAGCTCTGATCCATTGAGGCCTCCACAAGCTCTGTGAAGGCCGGCACCAAGACATTACTAGCAGATCCTTTCCATGGAGAATGATGGGGTTGAGTGACAGTATGGATCGATGCCCCCATGGGATTGCTGCAATTTTCATTTAAAGTGACTCTGTAACAAAAATTACAACGTTTTTTCTACCATCCTACAAGTTCCTAAACCTATTCTAATCTATTCTGGCTCACTGCAGCACTTTGTACCATCACGGTCTCTGTAATAAATCAATGTATCTTTCCCTTGTCAGACTTGTCTGTGTCTGGAAGGCTGCCAACTCTTCCGTGCTGGTCTGTTCCTCTATGCACACTCCAGTGTGTGTTATATTTACATAAGCCAGCAGCGTCTCTGCTATCTTATCAGTGATAGAAGAGAGCTGGATAAAAATCCTCCTCTGTTAGGCTGTAAAAGTAGCTGGTCTGTCACATACTGAGGACTATGAGGGTATGGACTGAAAGTTTCTTCCTGTTTTTTTTTCCCTGTTGACAGCCAGGGCCTCAGGAGCTGTTGCCAGATTATCCTGTTGCTAACTCTGTGATATCTGCCTCTTCAGGAGGATTGGCATAGGCAGGCAATTGGCCCAATCAGAAGTGACTGAGGTTTTGTGTGTATATACTGTATATATCAATATCCTTTTTAATCTGTGCTGGCACCTGGCAGTCTATTACTGTCATACCTTCTTCCCTTGTTAACAGTCATAGGCAAGAGTTATTGAGGTTTAAAGGGGAACTTCAGCCTAAACAAACATACTGTCATTAAGTTACATTAGTTATGTTAATTAAAATAGATAGGTAATATAATCTCTTACACACCCTGTTTTAAAAGAACAGGCAGATGTTTGTGATTTCATGGGGGCAGCCATCTTTTTCATGGGGGCAGCCCGTCAGGAGGTGACAGGGATCATGAGACACAGTTCCAACTGTCCTGTGTGCTGATCACCCCTCCCAGCTGCACGCGCTAGGCTTCAAATGTCACATTAAAAAAAAAAAATTGCACCAAAACAACAGAAGGAGAATAACATCAGAAATCCCATCATGCTTTGCACAGCATTAGGGGAAAAATTATTTCTTCTGTGCAGCTAAAAAATGATGCTTTGGTAAGAAAAACAAAGTTCTGATGCTGTGAAACTGTTATAGAAACACCAAGCCTTTTCAGTGCTGCTGAGTAGATTTTTAGTTTGGAGGCTCACTTTAAAGGGAACCCGAGGTGAGAGGGATATGGAGGCTGACATATTTATTATCTTTTCAACAATGCATATTACCTAGCTGTCCTGCTGATCCCCTGCCTCTAATACTTGTAGCCATAGCCCCTGAACAAGCATGCAGCAGATCAGGTGCTCTCTTACTGAAGTCTGACTGGATTAGCTGCATGCTTGTTTCAGGTGTGTGATTCAGACACTACTGACCACAACTGCCAGGCAACTGTTATAGTTTAAAAGGACATAAATATGGCAGCCTCCATAAGTCTCCCACTTGGGGTTCCTTTTTATAGTGGGCGGGCTAATTGTGTAACTGGTACATCATGGTTAGCTGGAGCCCAGTGACTGAGCTGCCTTTGTAACTTTTACTGTAAGTAGTTATGAAATGGTTCTGATTACTTTTAATAAAGATTTTAAAACACCTTTTCAATCCCCCCCTTCCTCCAATAAAAGGTGCATATGGATTTTAAACTGTCAGTTAAGTTGTGACGTGCATTTTAATTTCAATTAATTGCATGCAATTCCATTTGTAGGCCAAGGAAACATGATCGGGCTACCTCTATTGCACCCAGGTCCAGTCCTGTTGTTGGTGCTTTTTGTAGTGTGTGTGTGTGTGTGTGGGGGGGGGGGGGGGGGGGGGTGACACACACACACTGACCGTGTGGCCCGCCACTGTACACAGCAAGCTGCAGAGCCCAGCCTGCTTATACACATCTGTGAACCGCGAGCACCCAGTGTGCTGTCTCCTGGTCATCAGCTGTCCTTCCTTGTGATCACTTATGTTTGGTAATAACCCAGGCCCAGATTTACCTCACAGGAGCCTATAGGCACAGAGATCCTGGCACCCAAGACTCCGCCCTCCATGAACCTACAAATCCCTGACGAACCGCACGGCAAGTGTGCTGGCTGTCACTTCTCCCTTACTTCCCTTGCCCATCATAGGTAGCTACAGGTGTCCCTTACGATTGGGTAGCCAGCAGGGACGGATCTAGACCAAGTTGCCCCAAGTTGCGCCTGGGGCAAGGTCAGGTTTTGGCGCCTAAACTGCCATTCCCCATCCACATTTTGCCGCCTTTTTAAGAATTTAACAAACTGCGCCTGGGGCAAGAGACCCGCTTGCTCCCCCCTAGATCCGTCCCTGGTAGCCAGAGCTATCCTTGGTATTATGAAGCTAGAGGTGACCCCAAGTATTAGGTAGCTAGAGATTATTGTTATTATTATTTAGTATTTATATAGCGCTGACATCTTCCGCATCGCTGTACAGAGTATATTGTCTTGTTGCTATCTGTCCCTCAGAGGAGCTCACAATCTAGTCCCTACCATAGCCCTATGTCTATATATGTATCGTGTAGTGTATGTATCATAGTATAGAGCCAATTTTTTTTTTTAGGGGGGAGCCAATTAACCTACCGTATGATTTTGGGATGTGGGAGAAAACCGGAGTGCCTGGAGGAAACCCACGCAGATACGGGGAGAACATACAAACTCCTTGCAGATGTTGTTGACCTGGCTGGGATTCGACCCGGGGACCCAGGGCTGCAAAGCGAGATCGCTAACCACTATGCCACCGTGCTGCCCAGAGATGACTGACTGAAGGGAGATCTGGTCACGGGAATACCCAGGTGAGTAACCTGACAATTACACTCGCTTGGGACTCTGCATAGAGGGATGGAGGCACATGGGGAGGGGACTGAGCCGCATTTCCAGCACCAGGCGGCTGTAGGCACATGCCTACAGTACCTTATCCTCACAAGTTTGCCTCAGGCAGCAAAGAGTCTAGAACTGGCCCTGGTTGCAGGATTTGTTTACACTTAATCAGTTGGTATGCGTTAGTGCGTGTTGGTACGCATTTTTTCCATAGCAGTGCATTGGGAAGAGGATTTCAGTTAAAACGCGTTAAGTGTGAAAAGTGCCATAGGAAAACATGGGCATTACTTTGAAAATCAGTTTTCTTTCCGTTTTAACTGAGAGCAACTGATTAAGTGTAAAAGGGCCCTTGGGAGTCGAGTGGAAATGACCAAGTGAAGAGGGGGATCTCGGCCCCGGCTGGCATTCCTGCTGAGTGACAGATGACAAACTCTCAGATACTGACAAGTGGCATTTCTGAGCATTTGTTTTATAGAAAATGTATTTCTGCTGCAACAATACTGGAGTCGCTTGAAGAGGCCCTGTAGTGACCTATAGCAGAATGTAGTAAATTATTCAGGATACCCATTTTTATGGTAATTATTCTGGTTTCAGCATCAGGAACACTTCCTATAGTTATATATAGCTGTATGTAGCCCCACCCTCCCAGTGATGTCACAGCCTAGGCTGGTTAGCTATGAGGAATACTCCACCCCAGAGCACTCTGGGAGACCAGGTATATTTTGTACTGGCTTTGGAACGCTCAGTAAATAAACATTCCACAGGGTTGCACCTGGCAGGACTAAAGATGTCACCTCCTATGATAAAAATCAGGGTAAGGAAAGATTTTACAATGGGCCAAAAATGTATTTAAAAAAAGCTATTTTATTCATTGCGTTATTTAATGTAAGATTTTTTTGCTGTTGCTGGAATAATGGTATGACCCAAAGCATGCGTTTATCATCATTATCACCGTACATTTGCATCAAGCTACCAAGACAACAGAGAGAGGAGCAGAGATTTGTGGAACATGGCCAACTTTATTTCCTTAAAAAAATAAACAATTTGTTTTTTTCTATTCATGTGAACAGCAATTTTTGTTTTCTCATACAAAAGAAAAAAGATAAATACAACAAAAGCTGACATAGAAATCTCGGCAGCATGTACAAATTATAATAAACGCTTTGATAACAGTTCTCATCCTCTTCTAAAAATAAGTCAAAAACCATCTGTGTACAAATCTCAAGACAGTCGTTTTTTTCCTCAGCAGCAAAAAACAAATAAAGAAAAGAAAAATCTGAGTCATTGTCCAAAGTGGTTCTTCTGTACATTAGCAGCATCAAACACACACTGGAACCCAGCTTACTAAGTGCCCAACAACGTAGGACACAAGAATAGGTCCAACTCAACCACGTAGGCTTTCTACAATAGCATATACAGTCTTTCTATGTACATATAAATACGTTTTAATACATTGTCCAAGGTCATTCCGTTCATTGAACTGTTCCTTGTACAGTCTTGACAAACACAGAGAATGTGACTTGTCTCTCTCTGCTAAACTCCTTAGACTTCTCATTGGCTTTTGACTGCAGGCTGGCGATGGAGCTGTCCATCTCTGTGGTGCTGAACTGAACTCCAGGACTTGTTTGGTTACGTAGCCGTGAGAGGGTGACTGACTCCAGGAGATGTACAGCGTAGATCAGGAAAGTTACATTGTCCATTACCTCAAGTGCCCAATCAAGTGCAGGGGCCCTCAAGGGCCCAACTAAACCCCAAAGCTCAACAAGGCAAATTCTCCAATCAGACATGTTGATTAGTAAATGATCTGTGTTAGGTTTAGAACCAAACTTTTCTGATTCAGAATCTATCATAGGGACTTGGGGCCATGATATCTCTCTGGTTTCCTGTGAGAAGATGGTGGTTTCTCTGCACATGACTGGATGTTTGAAGTGAACCCAGCGTAACGTTCTGCTCTCCATCGGACATCTCCTATAGAAAGTCATCTTCAAAAGGCGCTTGTTGTTGTTAAGCACCTGATTCAAAGATTCCCTAAGCTGTCCTCAAGTCTCCCCAATGGTATATGTCTTGTGGATCTCCACACAGCAACATGGAGAAAATCGGCTACCCAAGTGACAGGAATAGGAAGGCAGATGTGCTTCTCAGGGGCTAAAACCAAAAGGTAAATTTCCCCTATAAAAAGTGTCAGAAACATGTCATCCTCTTTATTCCTCTCACTTCAGGTTCTCATTCATCATCATTGAGAAACACATTTGTGTTCTGGAGGAAAAATCCACACCATACATTGTTCTTGGGATCTGAGGTTAGCCTGGAGACTCTATGGCCTAGATCATTGTTCCCCAAACTTGTCTTCAGGCTTCACCAATGGTGTTTGTTTTGTAGATGTTCACACACATTAGTGAGACATTAATTACCTCACTCGTACATGACGGAACCTGTTAAATAGAGATCATTGAGATGCTAAATTTTCTGACTTGATGCAAACTGTGTTGGAATTTCTTGAGCGTGGAACCATCACTCCAAGCTAAATTGACAGCAACTGCACTGGACTGGTCCCATTTCTAGCTGCATATGTATTGAAACTAAATTTGCATCAAGTTGGAGAAATTTGCAAATCATTGATCAGATCTGCTGCTAAACATGCACTCGAGGTGGGACTTGAGGACAAGTTTGAGAAACAATGACCTGGGTGAATTCAGGATCTGTCCACATTAGTGGTTCTAAACTAAGCTCCAGAACTTAGTTGGCCATGTAGACATTGTAACAACAACTGAAACAGTGCATATTGGTGCAGGGCACCTAGATGACACTTAAACACTGGAATTTACAGTTATGTAGACACCACTTGGTAACTATAACAGAATACTGAGCCATGCAGGTGACAGCCGAGCTACAAATCAGGCTAGACCATCCCAAACAAAACTGGGACTAGCCGATAGACCAATTGGAGGCATCTTCTCCAAGGTGAAAGGTGAGCTCAGAACAAATTAAGACTTTGCTAGCTTCACATACTGGGATAGGATAAACCCATGGAGAAAAAGCCAAGGCCCTTCAGCTTCTCCTCAGTCCTGGCCTTCTGCTTCAGATGCACTTTACCGTGTCTTTTCTTCTCATCACTCCTGGCAAACCTCCGGCCACAGAGGTCACAGGAGAAAGGTTTTTCCCCAGTGTGGGTCCTGATATGGGTTGTGAGGTGGTCGCTGCGGCTGAAGTTCCTCAAGCAGATTCGGCACTGGAAAGGCTTGTGCCCAGTATGGATCCTCAAGTGCCTGTTGAGCTCATCTGAGCGGGCAAAGCTGCGGATGCAGTTCTCTACCGGACAGGCAAAGGCCTTCTCATTGGGCTTAGGGCGGAAGCACTTAGCTGGAAACTTGTTCCGACGGTACTTCCTTCTTGGCTCTGTTAGTGAGTTGCCAGAGTTGGCAGGGGGGGTGGAGTCTGCTGTTGGGGAAAGACCCAGAAAGTCAGTGGAGATGAGTGGTGGAGATTGGTGGCAGATAAGCTCCTCCTGGCTCATTAGTCCTGTCATTTGCCCACCCAGTTGGTACTTGACATCAGGTAGAAGCTGAGGCTTTAAGTCAATTTTGGTCTCTGCAAAATCACAAGGGGAGGTCTGAAAACTGTCTGACTGACAGGAAAAGTCCATAGTGGTGAACACAGCCGAGTCCTCCATCATGTTGTTGATTTGGGGCTGGCAACAGGATGAAATCATGCTCTCCACCTTGGACTCCAGAGGATGAAACATATGCGGGGAGTTTTCAGATGGTAAATATCCTTCTGAAGGGAAAGAAACTTGGCCAAAGTTCTGAGTTGCCTGGGGTTCCCACTGGCAGTGAAAGGACTCCAAGGAGGGTGAGACAGGAGACAAGTCCATCTCATGCTTGCTTGGCACAGGTTTAGACTCAAAAAAATATTGTGTGTTGCAGGGGTTGGCCAGGTTGGGAGAGCTTGGCACCTGGTGGAGGTCCTCTGTGCTGCTGAAGGCAGAATACAGCTGACTAGGGTACCCTTGCTGGACAGAAATATTGAGACTGGGCTGGGAATAAAGGTCCAGGTGGTTCTGAAGAGCCTCAGGAACGGAATAGAGAGCCTCTTGCCGATGAACCCTCTGTGGTGGAGAGAAAGGCGAGAGACCCAGGATGCCAGACATCAGATTAAAGAGGGCCTCCTGGTCATGAGGGTGCTCGGATTCTGTCTCAATGAAGAAGCTCCCAGAGTAGTTGAGAGGGAGGGGTGGAGAAGGCTGGCTGCTGAGGAAGAAGTAGTCGGGATTATCCTCATTGGACGAGTTCTCAAACATTCCTGAAGGATAAACAGAAAAAGAAAATCTTTGAGTGAATATAATGCTTTGCATCTGCCTACACCATACAGACTTGTGACATTTAGCAACTCCAGTATTAGTCATCACAGTGCATAAACCACCTCCAAATGAAGCTACATGCAGATACCTCCTCATCCCTAAAATAAGGAGTTAAATGGTCTTAATGCAGTGATCCTGAAATCTGCCCAAATATCACACTATCAAAGCTGCACTCTGACTGCACATAGAGTTGTAACTCATTCACCTCTGTTCTTCGTTCTCACCCCCTCCCCTTCTCTATAAGCAGCTAGGTCAGCTTCAACATATGTTGATTAATAAATAAATTATTATTATGCATTCATAAACACTTAAATCTGCAGCACATTACAGAGTACATAGTCATGTCACTGACTGTCCTCAGAGGAGCTCACACTCTAATCCTACCATAGTCATAGTCTAATGTCCTACCATATTATTATTATTATGTATTTATATAGCACTGACATCTTCTGCAGCAGTTACAGAGTACACAGTCATGTCACTGACTGTCCTCCTCAGAGGAGCTCACACTCTAATCCTACCATAGTTATAGTCTAGTGTCCTACCATATTATTATTATGTATTTATATAGCACTGACATATTCTGCAGCACATTACAGAGTACAGAGTCATGTCACTGACTGTCCTCAGAGGAGCTCACACTCTAATCCTACCATAGTCATAGTCTAATGTCCTACCATATTATTATTATGCATTTATATAGCACTGACATCTTCTGCAGCACATTACAGAGTACATAGCCATGTCACTGACTGTCCTCAGAGGAGCTCACACTCTAATCCTACCATAGTCATAGTCTAATGTCCTACCATATTATTATTATGTATTTATATAGCACTGACATATTCTGCAGCACATTACAGAGTACAGAGTCATGTCACTGACTGTCCTCAGAGGAGCTCACACTCTAATCCTACCATAGTCATAGTCTAATGTCCTACCATATTATTATTATGCATTTATATAGCACTGACATCTTCTGCAGCACATTACAGAGTACATAGCCATGTCACTGACTGTCCTCAGAGGAGCTCACACTCTAATCCTACCATAGTCATAGTCTAATGTCCTACCATATTATTATTATGCATTTATATAGCACTGACATCTTCTGCAGCACATTACAGAGTACATAGTCATGTCACTGACTGTCCTCAGAGGAGCTCACACTCTAATCCTACCATATTATTATGTATTTATATAGCACTGACGTCTTCTGCAGCACATTACAGAGTACACAGTCATGTCACTGACTGTCCTCAGAGGAGCTCACAATCTAATCCTACCACAGTCATAGTCTAATGTCCTACCATATTATTATTATGTATTTATATAGCACTGACATCTTCTGCAGCACATTTTACAGAGTACATAGTCATGTCACTGACTGTCCTCAGAGGAGCTCACAATCTAATCCTACCATAGTCATAGTCTAATGTCCTACCATATTATTATTATGCATTTATATAGCACTGACATCTTCTGCAGCACATTACAGAGTACATAGTCATGTCACTGACTGTCCTAAGAGGAGCTCACACTCTAATCCTGTCATAGTCTAATGTCCTACCATATTATTATTATGTATTTACACATATAAAATGCCCTCTAAACATTCCCCAATGCTTTTATTTAGCTCAAATGTTTGCTAAGCTTTCTTCGAATAAGATGTATCTGTTTCATAAGACTTAAACTACTAACCAGTTATTAAGATCTGCAGAAGTGCAGCTAGTACCCCCTTCCCCCCTCAGATCTACCCCATTGAGGGTCCAGACAACACGCTGAGGACCTGTACTCTACATCTCTCTCTCTTGAGTTAATTCACTGCGCACGTTGCAGAGAACATCGCACAGAACGGCCAATGGAGGAAATATACATAGAGATATTTTTAGATTCCCTGTTCTCTGCGCTGAGATAAAAATACAACCATCTCTATATCAAGCCACGTTCCTGCAGCTGCTTACCTTCACTGATGAGAGCTGCTGATGCTGCGGTGTCCTCCTGGGGCTCAGAGGCTACAGGCTGCTCCCCTGGTGACCCCAGAGGCTGGAAGCCCTCCACCTTCACTTGGATGTCCTGCTGGAATTTGGGGTAAAGAGAGTCCTGGCAGGAAAGGTCCATGATCTTCAACTGCATGAGCCAGCAGGGCTGGACGGTGGAGGTGAAGGTATCTCACAAGGCTTGATGGACAGGAGGTGAAGGTATCTCACAAGAAAAGGTGAAGGTATCTTGATGGATAAGGTGAAGAATATCTCCCTAGGCTTGGTGGCCAGGAGGTGAAGATATCTCACTAGTCTTGGTGGCCAGAAGGTAAGAGTATCCCCAGGCTTGATGGATAAGGTATCTCACACAGGGGATGTTGTTGCTGGTGGTGGTGATGCTGCTGGTGGTGGTCGGGCATGCAGCAGGCAGCCCCCTGCTCTGTGTCTCTCTGCTATGGGAATAACCATGCTCCAGCTCTGCAGCCCCTTTATATACTGAGCGAGGGGCTGCCTCTGATCTTCCGCTGCTGGGGAGCTCTCCATTTCAGGAGTCTCCAGTGATGCGACGTGACGTAAATGCCCATATATGGAGACAGGATGTAGCTGGGGACTCCCAAAAAGGAGATCTCTCTTATTGTGACGCCTCGCGGGGCTGCTGCTTGTTTTCCCGGCTGCAGGAAGGCTGGAGAAGCGGCGGCTGTGCTCGGGAGAGAAGCCAGAGGCAGCCACGGGGGAGGACCTGCTGCCATGTGCCACAGCCCGTGCACACTGCCTGAAACACCACATCAGGCTGACAATCACACCGCTAACACTACACACTGCCTGCAATCCAGCATCAGGCTGACAGAACACACCACTAACATTGCACATTGCCTGAAATACCACATCAGGCTGACAGTCACACAACTAACACTACACAGTGCCTGAAACACCAGATCAGGATGACAGTCACACTGCACACTACCTGCAATTCAACATCAGGCTGACAATCACACCACTGACACAGCACACTGCCTGCAATTCAACATCAGGCTGACAGGACACACAACTAACACTGCACACTGCCTGCAATCCAGCATCAGGCTGACAGGACATACCACTAACATTGCACACTGCCTGAAATACCACATCAGGCTGACAGTCACACAACTAACACTACACAGTGCCTGAAACAAAAGATCAGGATGACAGTCACACTGCACACTACCTGCAATTCAACATCAGGCTGACAGGACACACCACTAACACTACACACTGCCTGCAATCCAACATCAGGCTGACAGGACACACCACTAACATTGCACACTGCCTGAAATACCACATCAGGCTGACAGTCTCACCACTAACGCTGCACACTGCCTGCAATCCAACATCAGGCTGACAGGACACACCACTAACATTGCACACTGCCTGAAATACCACATCAGGCTGACAGTCTCACCACTAACGCTGCACACTGCCTGCAATCCAACATCAGGCTGACAGGACACACCACTAATGCTTCACAATGCCTGAAATACAACATCAGGCTGACAGGACATGACACTTACGCTGCACACTGCCTGCAATCCAACATCAGGCTGACAGGACACACCACTAATACTGCACACTGCCTGAAATACAACATCAGGCTGGTAGGACACACCGCTAGCTTTGCACACTGCCTGAAATCCAACATCAGGCTGGTAGGACACACCACTAGCAATGCACACTGCCTGAAATCCAACATCAGGCTGATAGCACACACCATTAACACTGCCCACTGCCTGAAATTAAACATCAGGCTGACAGCACACACCATTAACACTGCCCACTGCCTGAAATCCAACATCAGGCTGACAGCACACACCACTAGCATTGCACACTGCCTGAAATCCAACATCAGGCTGATAGGAAACACCATTAACACTGCCCACCGACTGCCTGAAATCCAACA
Source organism: Hyperolius riggenbachi (assembly GCF_040937935.1). NCBI lineage: Eukaryota > Metazoa > Chordata > Amphibia > Anura > Hyperoliidae > Hyperolius > Hyperolius riggenbachi. The sequence goes on along the minus strand of NC_090646.1, from coordinate 22,594,483 downwards.
TCAGGCTGATAGGACCTACCACTAGCACTGCACACAGAGCTCTAAGCTGTCCTTCCCATGGAAACACCTCCACCTCCCCCAGTGTCCCTATTTTGAGCCCATTACAATTTATGGGTTAAAGTGGAGCTGAACTCTTGCACAGGACAGAAGGAAAACACAGATAACTGCACTCTGTATGTATTTAGAGAGGTTAGCCTGTCTGTAACTGTAACTTGATCTCTCAGCTGTGTCAGCTGGCTGCCTCAGCAGATAATCTAATGTGAAAGCACATGATGTTAATCCTATGCAGGGGCGGAGCAATAGCCATAGCAGCCATAGCAGCTGCTCTGGGGCCCTGGAACAGAGGGGGCCCAGCAGGGGCGTAGCAATAGCCATAGCAGCCATAGCAGCTGCTCTGGGGCCCTGGAGCAGAGGGGGCCCGGGTGGTACTCACTGTATTCACCATTAACACACTTGTGTTTTCCCACCCTCTGATTTTGTCTCATTGCCCATAAACTATGTGCAGTGTTGAATGCATGAGATAAATGGCCAATTAAGTCATATTCATAGGGTAGGGGCACGTGGTATTGCCCAAGAGTGCATTTTGGGGGAACTCTGCCTCTCTCTGCCTCTCTATGTTGAATTTGGTGTACATGCCTCACTATGAGTAATTTGGGGGCACACTGCCTCACTATGTGTAATTTGGGGGTACACTGCCTCACTATGAGTAATTTGGGGGTACACTGCCTCACTATGTGTAATTTGGGGGTACACTGCCTCACTATGAGTAATTTGGGGGGTACACTGCCTCACTATGAGTAATTTGGGGGTACACTGCCTCACTATGTGTAATTTGGGGGTACACTGCCTCACTATGTGTAATTTGGGGGTACACTGCCTCACTATTTGTAATTTGGGGGTACATGCCTCACTATGTGTAATTTTGGGGTACACTGCCTCACTATGTGCAATTTGGGGGTACACTGCCTCACTATTTGTAATTTGGGGGTACATGCCTCACTATGTGTAATTTGGGGGTACATGCCTCACTATGAGTAATTTGGGGGTACATGCCTCACTATGTGTAATTTTGGGGTACACTGCCTCACTATGAGTAGTTTGGGGGTACATGCCTCACTATGTGTAATTTGGGAGTACACTGCCTCACTGTGTGTAATTTGGGGGTACACTGCCTCAGTATGTGTGTTTTGGGGAAAAAAACTGCCTCACTATTTGTATTTTGGGGGTACACTGCCCTCTATGTGTATTTTGAGGGAACACTGCCTCATTATGTGTATTTTGAGGGAACACTGCCTCATTATGTGTATTTTGAGGGAACACTGCCTCATTATGTGTATTTTAAGGGAACACTGCCTCATTATGTGTATTTTGAGGGAACACTGCCTCATTATGTGTATTTTGAGGGAACAATGCCTCACTATGTGTACTTTGTGGGAATGCTGCCTCATCATGTGCATTTTGGTGGAATGCTGCTGTATTATGTGTATTTTGTGGGAACGCTGTGCATTGCGTGTATTTTATGGGAAACGTTGCTTCATTTTGTGGGAACGTTGCAGCAGTATGTGTATTTTGTGGAAACGCTACCTCATTATTTATGTTTTGTGGAGTAACGCTGCCTCATTCTGTGTATTTTTTGTGGGGAAATGCTACCTCATTATTTTGTGTATTTTGGGGCAAAATGTTCACATTACGTTTATTTTGTTGGGAAATGCTGCCAGATTATTTTAGGGGAAACTGCTTAGCGCCGGGAGAATCCTCTGTTTTAACTATCGCCCATAATGAGTGCTGGGGCTTCCTCAGATGTCTCTGGCAACTCCAACCAAACTGCACCAATACCAAACTGTGTGTCAATATGTATTTATATAGCACTAACATTTTCTGCAGCACATTACAGAGTACATGGTCATGTCACTGACTGTCCTCAGAGGAGCTCACAATCTAATCCCTACCATAGTCATAGTCTAATGTCCTACCATATTATTATTATGTATTTATATAGCACTGACATCTTCTGCAGCACTTTACAGAGTGCATAGTCATGTCACTGACTGTCCTCAGAGGAGCTCACAATCTAATCCTACCATAGTCATAGTCTAATGTCCTACCATATTATTATTATGTATTTATATAGCACTGCCATCTTCTGCAGCACATTACAGAGTACATAGTCATGTCACTGACTGTCCTCAGAGGAGCTCACAATCTAATCCTACCATAGTAATAGTCTAATGTCCTACCATATTATTATTATGTATTTATATAGCACTGCCATCTTCTGCAGCACATTACAGAGTACATAGTCATGTCACTGACTGTCCTCAGAGGAGCTCACACTCTAATCCTACCATAGTCATTGTCTAATGTCCTACCATATTATTATTATGTATTTATAGAGCACTGACATCTTCTACAGCACATTACAGAGTACATAGTCATGTCACTGGCTGTCCTTAGAGGAGCTCACAATCTAATCCTACCATAGTCATAGTCTAATGTCCTACCATATTATTATTATTATGTATTTATATAGCACTGACATCTTCTGCAGCATTTTACAGAGTACATAGTCATGTCACTGTCTGTCCTCAGAGGAGCTCACAATCTAATCCTACCATAGTCATAGCCTAATGTCCTACCATATTATTATTATGTATTTATATAGCACTGACATCTTCTGCAGCACATTACAGAGTACATAGTCATGTCACTGACTGTCCTCAGAGGAGCTCACAATCTAATCCTACCATAGTCATAGTCTAATGTCCTACCATATTATTATTATGTATTTATATAGCACTGACATCTTCTGCAGCACTTTACAGAGTACATAGTCATGTCACTGTCTGTCCTCAGAGAAGCTCACAATCTAATCCTACCATAGTCATAGGCTAATGTCCTACCATATTATTATTATGTATTTATATAGCACTGACATCTTCTGCAGCACATTACAGAGTACATAGTCATGTCACTGACTGTCCTCAGAGGAGCTCACAGTCTAATCCTGCCATAGTCATAACCTAATGTCCTACCATATTATTATTATTATGTATTTATATAGCACTTACATCTTCTGCAGCACATTACAGAGTACATAGTCATGTCACTGACTGTCCTCAGAGGAGCTCACACTCTAATCCTACCATAGTCATTGTCTAATGTCCTACCATATTATTATTATGTATTTATATAGCACTGACATCTTCTGCAGCATGTTACAGAGTACATAGTCACGTCACTGACTGTCCTCAGAGGAGCTCACACTCTAATCCTACCATAGTCATAGTGTAATGTCCTACCATATTATTATTATGTATTTATATAGCACTGACATCTTCTGCAGCACTTTACAGAGTACATAGTCATGTCACAGAATGTCCTCAGAGGAGCTCACAATCTAATCCTGCCATAGTCATAGCCTAATGTCCTACCATATTATTATTATGTATTTATATAGCACTGCCATCTTCTGCAGCACATTACAGAGTACATAGCCATGTCACTGACTGTCCTCAGAGGAGCTCACAATCTAATCCTACCATAGTCATAGTCTAATGTCCTACCATATTATTATTATGTATTTATATAGCACTGACCTCTCCTGCAGCACATTACAGAGTACATAGTCATGTCTCTGACTGTCCTCAGAGGAGCTCACAATCTAATCCTACCATAGTCATAGTCTAATGTCCTACATATTATTATTATTATGTATTTATATAGCACTGACATCTTCTGCAGCACTTTACAGAGTACATAGTCATGTCACTGGCTGTCCTCAGAGGAGCTCACAATCTATTCCTGCCATAGTCATAGTCTAATGTCCTACCATATTATTATTATGTATTTGTATAGCACTGACATCTTCTGCAGCACTTTACAGAGTACATAGTCATGTCACTGACTGTCCTCAGAGGAGCTCACACTCTAATCCTGCCATAGTCTAATGTCCTACCACATTATTATTATGTATTTATACAGCACTGACATCTTCTGCAGCACTGTACAGAGTACATAGTCATGTCACTGACTGTCCTCAGAGGAGCTCACACTCTAATCCTGCCATAGTCTAATGTCCTACCACATTATTATTATGTATTTATACAGCACTGACATCTTCTGCAGCACTTTACAGAGTACATAGTCATGTCACTGACTGTCCTCAGAGGAGCTCACACTCTAATCCTGCCATAGTCTAATGTCCTACCACATTATTATTATGTATTTATACAGCACTGACATCTTCTGCAGCACTTTACAGAGTACATAGTCATGTCACTGACTGTCCTCAGAGGAGCTCACAATCTAATCCTGCCATACACTGTATGGATGGCGGGGGTGTATCTGGAGGCATGACTGGATGTATATTGGGGGTGTATTTGGGGACAGGTAAAAAAAAAAAAGCATCACTACGCAGTAAGCATTCCTTTTAAAACACAGTCACTAGCCCTTTTAAAATGGGGCCGGGAATAAGTGGATGTAGGACGTTTAAGTTCGCGAGGCTGCAGTGCGCCATTGGCTGACATTTAAAGGAAGGCCATTAAATTGGTTGGTGATTTTATTTTTTGTTATAAATGTCGCCGTAGACTGCAGTGAACTTGTTCTCACATAAAAATAACAACATAATTCATGGTATTTACAGCGTTCAGCCGCTAGCCAGAAGAATGAAGGATGTCAGTAATCAGGGGGGGTCGCGGGCTGAGAGGCTGCGACATTTCCAGGCACAAACAACTTACTACTCTCTGCAACTTCCACTTACTCATCTTACCTCTGTCTTACATTAACCACCCTGGTGTTCGTTTAATTGCGGCCATGGGTGGCGTTTTTTAAAAAAATGTGTCTTCGTTGGTGTAGCTAGCACTAGGCTATTGACACTTTGCCCCCAAGTCCCCCGGCACTGTCCCCCTCCCTCCGCTTTCCGCCGGCAATATTTACCTGGCTGCGATGGCCGAGACTTCCGCCATAGCTTCAGGCGTTGCTATGGCGATGATCGGGCATGACGTCTGACTTCACCGATGTCATGACGTCATGCGCAGTTCCGATCGCCGCTATTGAGACCCCTGGAGGCTATGGAGAGGCTGCGCCGGCGCGGGCTCCGGGGGGGGGGGGGGTATGTATAAAACAGCGGCGATTGGGGGGATGAGAGCAGGCTGGCGGCGATCGGAGGGGTGATGTAGCTAGCCAAGTGATAGCTACACCCCCTCCGAAAATTTGGTCTAAAAAGACCCTTCAGGGGCTGAGCAATCCACCGCGGTGATAATGGACGAGCTGAGCTTGTCCATACCGCTCAGGTGGTTAAAGAGTCATCAGAATACCCAAGCAGCTCAGGGTGACCCAGAACCACTAGGAAAGTATACCAAAACAGACTGAAAAGCCCTCCGACTAACAAGCAATGCTTAGTGTGGTTTGTAGGTGCCAGGCCGAGGCAGAGGCGAGAGAGGCTCCAGCCTCAGGGCGCAGTGTAGGAGGTGGCTCAGCTATATCATTCCCCTATTGTATTTGAAGCAGAGAGAAATAAGAAAAGAGGATACATGGCAGTGACTGCAAGACAGATAACTAGAGAATAACTTGTTGGAGGCCCTGGAGTGCCTCTTAGTCTAATAGCAATCAGTGTGTGACGGCTGGGGTGGGAGGGATGGAGGGGCGCACTTTGGTGTCTCAGCTTTGGGTGCTGGAGGACGTTGTCCCGATGAGATAGACATGTGTATGTACAGTGCCTAGCACACAAATAACTAGGCTGTGTTCCTTTTTTTCTTTCTCTGCCTGAAAGAGTTAAATATCAGGAATGTAAGTGGCTGACTCAGTCCTGACTCAGACAGGAAGTGACTACAGTGTGACCCTCACTGATAAGAAATTCAAACTATAAAACACTTTCCTAGCAGAAAATTGCTTCTGAGCGCAGGAAAGAGATAAAAATAGTTCATACATTTTATCTCTGGCATACTTCAATGAATGTGCCATTGAGCAAAAACAATAAAACAGTTAAAACTTAAAAAGTAGATTTAAAAATAAAATAAAACTGTGGAATATCTTAAAAAGTTATTTTTTAGGAGACGGAAGATAGATACAATCATTTATTTCATTAGTTTATTTTCGCCTCGCGTGTCCTTTAAGGGAGTTACCAAAATGCATCACTACTGAATATGCAAATGATCTCTTTTTGCCCTTGAATCCAGGCTCACATCCAGAATGCTATGGCTCTATGGGATAGGGGCTTGGACCAGAACAACAGAGTAACCAAGCAGCTCGGGGTGACCCAGAACCACAAGGAAAGTATAGGAGACCAAATGAGACCGAAAAGCTCCCCTACTACTTAAAAGTTTAGTGTAGTTTGCCTTCTTAAAACAGAAGGTATTTGCGATAATTCAGCTTTATGTGAGCGACTGTAATCCCACAATGCATCACTGCTGAACATGCTAATTACTTCTCAAAGAGGCCCTGTGGTGACAAATAGTAGAATGCAGTAAATTAGTATTGAGGATATCCACTTTTACTGTAATTGTCCATCAAAAACACTTCCTATATCTACATATAGCTGTATTTAGGAAAATTGTATACTTACCTACTGGACATTTTCCTTTCCTGGTGTACTCCATGTCAGCATACTAATGGGCAAAGTCCCGCCCCCCTTTGCCCCATAGAATGATCCAAGATGGTAAAAGGACCTACCCCATACTGTGCAGGCATTCTAGTAGCTAGTTTGAGCCGACAGCATAGGGCGGGTCCGTATGCTGACATGGAGTACACCAGGAAAGGAAAATTACCCTTAAGCAAGTATACAATTTTCCTTATTCCCTGGTGACTCCATGTCAGCATACTAATGGGCAATAACTAGCAAACAATTTGGGTGGGAATGCAACAAAGTATTTATTAACACAAAAAGAACAGAAATTGTAACATGCGGCGGGGACACCGCCGCAGCAGAGAGCGGCATGTCAGCCGGCGGCGGTCCCCGCCTCGCTCGCACGGACAGGTCTTTCGGCCGCACATAGGGCACGGACTACGCGTGCGCGCGCCCGGCGGCAGGACCTTTATGCAGCTAGATGGAGAGTCAGCTGACTCGTTGGTCAGCTGACTCCAGCTAGCTGCCGGATTGGCTGGGCGGCTGGGTGGCAGTGCAGAAGCACTTCCAGCATAAAAGGAGCTGGTTGTCAGTTGCTCCTCGTCTGCTGTCGTGAATACCTCGTGTGCTAGCGCTCAGACCTTAGAATAGATCCCTGGTGTTTGATGCTAAGGATTTCACACCAAGATTAGGATATTGCTGATATTGTATTTGATTTCCTGTGTATGATTCTTGGCTACTCTGACTCTGATCCTGCTTTCTGACTCTGTACTTCTGCCTATCTGCCTTACTTGTTGCTGAACCTCTTGCCTGATTACCGACTACTCTCTTGCCTTACGATTTTGTACCAATACTTACCTCTCTGTTGCCGACTCGATTAGCCTGACTCCTCTACTCTCACCAGAGGGCCCTTGTCTCTGGTGAGGGGTCTGTACTGTTAGGGCCCTCCAGCTCCTCTAGAGAGGTACAATCAAACCTATCAGTACTACTGTTGCACCAAGCACCAAACACATTGCTAGTCCTGTGCCTGGCTATACTAGTATTATTGGTGATTCTGCAGATCACACATAATTAGGTATAGCATCTGTATTATTGGTGATACTGCAGATCACCAATAATCAGAATATCTGTTAGCTAACACCAATCGTTACAGAAATTCAAAGAAACATTTTAGACAGCAGAGGGCGCTGTGGAGGAAATCACTTTCTTTCCAAAGTCCACTGTAGACAAGATAGTGTTTAAAGAAGGTGTAGCCAGATGCCCAATTGGCTGCTCTGCAAATATTTTGAAGGGAAACTTTTCCCATGGAAGCCCAAGATGAAGAAACTTCTCGTTGAGTGAACTATTATATCTTGTGGAGGCTCCAAGCCTTTAGCTTTATATGCCTTTTGAATCAATAGAACAATCCATCTTGAAATTGTCCTTGTAGAAGCTTGTTTACACTTTCTGTAACCTTTTGGAATAACAAACAAGTTATCTGACTGTCTCAAGACTTTAGTAGCTTGTAAATACATTTTGACAGTAGATGGAATATCTAATGGATGCAACAAATCCACATTGTCCATTTGATGAAAACTTGGCAAAGACCATTCTTGATTTAAATGTAATTCTGACGTCACTTTTGGTAAGAAGGTGTGAACAGGGTGAATAACTATTCGATCCTCAAAAAAGGTTAGATAAGGCTCTTTACAACTTATTGTACTGATCTCTGAAACTCTTCTTCTTAGACGTCACTGCCACTAAAAACACAGTTTTACGTGCAAGATTGAACAAATCTACTTTATCTGGAAGGAAAGAGCTATCATTTTGCAAATAGTATAGTACCAATGGAAGATCCCATTTTGGGAATCGTGGTTTAATTGGAGGAGTCGACTTCATGGCCGCTCTGAAAAACTGCTTGATCAATGGATCTGCAGACCACACTATACCAGGCACTGACGACACAGCTGACACATGCCTTTTCAATGTAGAGTATGCCAATCCTAGTCCCAGACCACTTTGCAGGAAGGACAATAAATGTGGGAGGTGCCAATGGACAGACGAAAAAGACGTCATGATAGGTAAGATTAACATCGCCGCCCACCCCGCACAGGTGACACTAACGGTCCAATTTCTAGCAAAAAATAGTTTGAGCGATCCGAAATTCTGATCAGATTGGTTGAAAATAATCTCAGTTGATGGGCAGTGGGCACAATCGATTATGAACGATTTTAACCTATTTTGGTTCCTGGACGTAGAAACTACGTCCAGGAACCATGCGCGCTACCGCGGCCAATCGCGCGCGTGCACGCGCACTCCCGGCCGCGGATTCGGTAGCCAAGGAATCAATGTATCGGGCTATGGTGCCCGATCACTGATTCCTCTCCCCCGCTGAAAAAGCGACAGCTTCTCTCGGAAGCTGTGCTTTTTCTGGCTGTTCCCTGCCCGATGCGTCACTCTAAGCGTGTGTTACACTTAGAGTGACGTCATGTAAACAAACTCATGGCCGCCATCTTGTGGCCAAAAAGTAAAACTACAACTGTAAGGAAAAAAAAATAAAAATGAACACACATTTACATTATAAATCTATTGTTTACCTCCCACCCTCCCAAAACTACCCAAATAAATTGTTTACTATAAAAAAAAAACCATTACAATAAAAAAAAACATGTAAATATTTACCTAAGGGTCTAAACTTTTTAAATATCAATGTAAAGATGAAATATTTCTATATTTTTTTTTATTTTAAACTTGTAAATAGTGATAGATGCAAAATGGGAAAAAATGCACCTTTATTTCCAAATAAAATATTGTCGCCATACATTGTGATAGGGGCATAATTTTAACGGTGTAATAACCGGGACATATGGGCAAATACAATACATGAGTTTTAATTATGGAGGCATGTATTTTTTTTAAACTATAATGGCTGAAAACTGAGAAATAATGAATTTTTCCATTTTTTTCTTATTCTTCCTGTTAAAATGCTTTTACAGTAAAGTGGCTCTTAGCAAAATGTACCCCCCAAAGAAAGCCTAATTGGTGGCGGAAAAAACAAGATATAGATCAGTTCATTGTGATAAGTAGTGATAAAGTTATAGGCTAATGAATGGGAGGTGAACATTTCTCACGTGAAAACGACGGAACGCGAATGGGTTAAAAATTGTCGCCTGATTGGATTTCTGTGAAACCAAAATTTGGATTTTCTTGATTAGTTGTGATAGATAGGAAGCAAAGATTGGTTCGTTGATGGTGTAGTGAACGATTTTTCTTCCAATCAGAATTGCTGATCACACAAACGGTTTTTCACTAGAAATTGGACCATTAGTGGCCACCTTAAAAGCTTGTGAAAAAATTGCATCACTTTCAGACAGTAAAATCTGGAAATAATCATACCGCCAGGAAGGTTAAAATCCATCTTTAGCCCAAACTTTTTTTCTCTCTGAAGATGGGAGGAATATTTCTGATTTCTCACAGCTCCAGTAATACACAGGAAGTAACATGAATAGTGAGCTTAGGGACATGTGTGCTGATTGTTTTCAAAATATGTTATTGTTGTAATAATCATTTCATAACATGCCATTGGTTTTGCATGTTGATAACAGTGCATGTTGGAATGTTACATTGCAGACAGTTGGTACCACATTTTTATATAACTAAGCAGTAAACTAGTCCAAATAATGGACTATATTCTTAATTAACAAACTAAACAGAAACAAATACACAGAACAGAGAAAGAATATATATTATATAGTTACTGAATTTGTTATCCAGATGATGTCGTTTGCTTATTTATTTCAAACCATAACATTAGTCATCATACACTTTTATAATATTGAGTTACAATGTGATTACTCTATAAGGGCCATTTTCCACTGGCAATCGCTAGCGTTCGCGCTAAACGCTAGCCATTGCAATTCAGCAAAGCACCAAATTTTCCCGGCGATTGCTATCGAGATTTTGCTATGCAATGCACTGCATAGCAAAATCGCGGCAAAAATCGCTCCGCGGCGCGATTGCGCCTCAGTAAAAAAAAACGAATCGCGGTAGTGGACAGTACCTACTGTGATTCCTATGCTATTAGGCAAACCTGTAGCGATTTAAAAATCACTAGCGATTTGCGGTTTTGCGATTCAGCATCACAATCGCCGCTATTGGAAAAGGGCCCTAAGAGGGTGGGAGTCTAGCCAGAGTTCCCATTTTTCAATGAACTTTTTGATATCACTATGTATATTAGCAAAGATATGTTCAAATTTACAGTAATTTTAATTATTTCAGTGAGCTGTGGGCTGTTTTTTTTCCTAGTTTCTGGTTATGGTGATTTTTGTGGTTAGCAATAAATTTGCAGTTATGTATCTATATAGCTTGGGGAATCTGCTCAATATCTAGATTGAATAGCGCTAGACCATGTGTGCTGACACTTTATCCAAAAACGCATGGCATACAGAGTAATAGGATAACAAGATGGGTTGTGATGCCAGACAGGCTAACATCCCAATGTAATAGTATTTGCAGTGCGTCATACACGGTAATGTGTTGCACATCGTGCATAGTGTGAAAACGCCCTTGAAGAGACACTGAAGCGAAAAAAAAAATATGATATAATGAATTGGTTGTGTACTATGAATAATTACTAGAAGATTAGCAGCAAAGAAAATATTCTCATACTTTTATTTTCAGGTATATAGTGTTTTTTCTAACATTGAAGCATTCTATAATATGTGCAGATTACACAACACTCAGCATTCAAAATTATTCTTTCAGAGCAGTCTGTGAAGTAATGACCTCTCCTCTAGCAGAGAAAAAGTGAACAGTTCACTTACAGTTGAGATAATAAAAGTCAGATAACAGCCCTCTCCACATAGTCGGAGAGCTTAATGGCTTTTTTGCATAGAGATAACAACTGGAGTTTCTCAACTCTTCCTGTACTGGAAACAATTAGACTGATGTATCTGATCTTAATGTTTTATTTCTTAGCTGTACTACACATACAAATCATAATATCATCATTTTTTTTTCGCTTCAGTGTCTCTTTAAGTGCAAGGACAGAGTTCCAGACTCTCCCCCTTAGGGCTGGAACCCACTAGGAATTGCTGCAGTGTTTTTAAATCACACCAGTGCTGTGTGCAGCGATTCCTAGGGTGATTGTGATAGCGTTTCACTCCGTTTTGAAGCGCTGTACTATAAACTGTACAGTGCTTCTGATTGGCTTTTTTTTTTTTCAAATAAACTTTATTATTATACTTAGCAGGTGCCCCGATGTCTGGCTTCTGTCTGAAGCACCTGTGATCTCTTCTGCTAGGGAGGTGGCTACAGGCAGGAGCCGGACATCGGGACAAGTAAGTGTTATTAACTTTATTTAAAATTCCCATCGGTTGGCCCCCAAATCGCTGAAAAATCATTTTTCAGCGTGATTTTGCAGCACTTCTATACAAACCATTGAGCGCAAATACGCCCAAAATGCTGCACGCCCTGGGATTGCTATTAACCCTAATCGCAATCGCACTAGTGGGTTCCCCACCATTTAAATACGCTGGCAAAGCATTTTTTGGAATCACTGGCAACTGTTGGCGATCCAAAAACGCTGCCAAAAAAAATCGCCCTAGTGGGTCCCAGCTCTTACAAAATCTACTACAAATCGCTATCGCTAATCACAATTG